>NC_056732.1:1280872200-1281172200 GCF_019279795.1 Protopterus annectens | reverse complement strand
ATCATAACAAATAATCATGTATCTTATACAAACATAGCATATTCCAAGAAAAAGCTCTCATAGCTTGTATTATATAGGCAATAAAGGGTCATCATAAGGTCTTGGGAGGTGGAATCAGGAAATGGCTCTGACGTAGTACGTTAACTTGGAACGAGAAAGTAGGAGAAAGCTTGTAACTTGTTTCAACTCCCAGAGATATTCAGAAATGATTCAGCAAGGATGTGTGCAGTGTCATTAGGAAAGTTCTGTAAAAACCCAAAAAGAGGTAGCATACATGGAGAACAAAGAGAATGTGAAACTTTTCTGTAACAAAAATAAAAAAAATTGAAATAAGTAAGCGTTTTCGCGTCTCATAGATGCTTCTTCAGCCTTTTATAAAATACCACATCAAGCAGTGCCCTTATATACTCAAATTCACCAATCAAAGGCTTAACCACATTAAATATGCAAATTAGTAATTAGAAGCAAATAGGACTTAAAATCAACATTCACAAGTGTAATTAAAGATGCAGTTCACATCCTATATTTGATGCATAGTTGCCAAGGGCATATTACAAGTTATATGCTCCATAAAATATACTCTAACATGGTCCATTATGGTTAAAGAATAATAAATAATAAATAATAATAATTAAGTTCAACAACAATAGAGTTTAAAAAATGAAAATAAAACTCCTAATGTGTCACTCATAACACATACTAAAACCTTAAAGAAACAAACAGGCAGAGGGCATTCACCGGACTAGAACTAATTCAATTTATTGAAAGCGCTTTCGAATGTAAAAATTCACAAACTTCCTCATATATATATATATAAAAATACACCATAAAAACTGATTGAAAGTATATACTATTTAAAAATATTAATGTTTCAGTGGTCTATCTAGCAGAAAAGTTTTCAATGCCACTTTGTATTTATTTTTAATTAGTATTTTTAAAGTATTTATAAATAGTATATACTTTCAATCAGTTTTTATGGTATATTTCTATATATATTTTTTTTTCTATTTTTTTCTATTTTAACAGGTTTTATTATGTGTTATGAGCGACATGGTATACATTCATAAGTTTGATGGCCACATCTTCGACGCTGCTTCCGCAAACTGTGAATCGTGAAATTCGAAAACCGCGAAAGCCAAAGCACTGAATTACAAAACCTCTACCCCTTTTTGACCCATAGTAGCACTTGTTTTGTCAGTGGAGTGATCAGGAAAGTCAAAGTTTGATATTTGCATGACATTTAGGGATATCAGCGTAACGGAATTCGGCTAAACGGTTCACATATACGGACATTCGGAAATGTCACTTCACACAAATAAATGCATTCCGAGTGACACATTAGGAGTTTTATTTTCATTTGTTAAGCTCCATTGTTGTTGAACTTAATTATTATTATTTATTATTCTTTAACCCTAATAGACCATATTAGAGTATATTTTATGGAGCATATAACTTGTAATATGCCTTTGACAAATATGGATCAAATATAGTATGTGAAATGCATCTTTAATTATACTTGTGAACATTGATTTTAAGTTCTATTTGTTTCTAATTACTAATTTGCATATTTAATGTGGTTAAGCCTTTGATTGGTGAATTTGAGTATATAAGGGCAATGCTAGATGTGGTATTTTATAAAAGTCTGAAGAAGAGTCTATGAGACGTGAAAGCACTTACTTATTTCAACTTTTTTATTTTGGTCACAATAAAGTTTCATAGTCTCTCCATTCACTGTGTGTCCTGCCTCTTTTTGGGTTTTTACATTGGTCTGATTATTAGAGAAGCTTCATTCACTAACCCCTTGTTGGTTTTACTCATTAGGAAAGTCCTTTGTATGCAACCCTTTCCAACAAGCTAACAAATTCGACTTTGAATATGCAGCAAGTTGAAGTCAACCACCTCTAAACCAAAGCAAACTAATGCCTGTAAGATAGATCTTAAATCTGATAAAACTTCAACTACCAAACTGAATAATAATTATCAGCCGATCAAGCATAGTCCCTAAGCTTCCCAGTAGAAGAGTGTTCAGATACACCTTAACGAGAAGCAGGATCCCAGTTAGTCAGCATTAAGAAAAGGAGGTATGTCCAGTTCAACTGTTGCTGTATAGAAGTTTATTAGAAATGAACAAAAAAACTCACTTCACAAAACTGACATTGCAACAATGTATGAATTTTCAAAGGGTGATTTGTCTGCTCCTGCAGTTACAATGTAATTAGACAAACTTCCAATATTTTTTTAGTTAATGAATAGCTCAGATTCTACTGCTATATCTGTTACACAAATGCAACAGTCACATAACCATTTGGAGCAACAATAGCAATGTTACACTGAGCACATAAATGATTTGCAAGCTAAATTTGCTGTTCTGGAGTACAAGCATTCGTCAACAAAAGAGTATGTAGCATCCCTACAGGAAGCTAACTCTGATTTCCAGGTTCGGCTATTGGATTTGGAGACCAGAACAAGACCTAGGCTTGGATTCAGAGACATTTTCCTGCACTTGTAGAAACTGCTGTGACCAAAAGTAGCAGTTTCTGCAGTCACGTAAATTGTAGTTTAGTAACTTGCTTACCCACAATGTGAAAGACTCCATAATCTGTTAATTAAAATTTCTCTGAATTGTGTGTAAATACAGCCAATGCTGAACAGCACTTGTCAGCAAACACCACAGTTGCCCAGGCATTGCATTAGAACAGGTGTCTCCTCATTCACTCTTTCACACGTGTGCACATTCAAGCACACACACAGATATACCCCAATACTGATCATCTGTACCTGCTTCACATGAATAGAAGTCAATTCCAGAGGAGAGGCGATCTCTGGGACACATCTCTCTCAAGCATGATCTATTCATGTCAGCGATCAGGTTTAGATCATTGGAGCGAGTAACCCTCCTGCAGTTAGCTTTGCAAATATGCAACATTTCCATCAGGCTGGGTCAGAGACTGCCTTATATGGTGGGCAGAGATCACCCCTCAGTAATTGGTAGGAAAATGAATCTAGTGATAGGGCTTTTAATCAGTCAGCATATGACATATTGGTTATACTCTGCATTTTTTTGGTGAGAAACTTCTGATGATGCTCCAGCCATTGCAGGTGCTTGGTGAGGTACATGCCAAAGGGTGCATTGTGCTCGATTATTCATCTGATGAGGGATGAGTACAGTAGTACCATGACATCCTTAGATCTAGATGCCACACTCTTACTTATAAGCTGAGCCACATAGAAGGATTTCCTCTCCACCATGAACACATGGAGGTCAAAGTTCAGATTACTGTCTGAGTACCCAGATCTCTCACTATTGGGTCCATTCTTAGGGAGGTTCTATCAATGTTGTAATATGCAGGGGTATTTTATTTTCCCAAGGGGTATTATTATTATGTGCCTCTTTGCATTTAGTTGGAGGCTATGGCTGTGGCACCAATCATTAGCCCGTGTCAGACCTTTCTGTGGGATACCAACATTGTTTGGGGAGTTAGTGATTGTCCCCCAACTTGCAGTCATCAGAAAACTTGGTCAGACGAAGACCATATACATTTGCCTTGACATCTGAGAAGTATATCCCAAACAGGAGGGAGCCCGGCACAGAGCCCTGTAGTACTCCACTAGTGACTGGCCTCTTGCTAGATGTGGATTCTCTCACTCTAACAATGTATGTCCTGTCTATGAGCCATTTGGCTATCCATCTGGTGACACAGAGATTTATACCCAATTTTGTGAGTTTATCTATAATACCTGACTGGGATGTTATGCCAAATGCCTTGGACAGGTCATGGCAGGAAGTATGCACTGTCTTACCCTCTTCCATGGCCTTGGTGACCTTCTTAAAGAAGTCCACCAAACTGAGCAGGCAAGACCTACCTTTGACAAAGCTGAACTGGGTTGGGCTTCTGAATACAGTTGACATACTGAATATTGTATGTATCAATCTCTGCATTTTGATACTAAAGCCATGCTGTCATAATATTTCCCATAATGGCCTGTGCTCTAAACTATCAAAGGCCTTTGATATCTCACATACCAAATGTATCTCTTCCCCTCTTACTTGTATTCCATACACTACATGCTTAATTAACAATATTAACAATAGAAAGTCCTTAATTTGCTTACTTGACAAAACATACATTCCTGTCATGATATAGCTATTAATACCCTCTCTTATTCTAACCTGTAGAATTTTCATCAAAGTTTTGTAATCTGTATTAGATAGAGTGATAAGTCTCCAGTTTTTCATATCCCATTTATCACCATTTTTCCATAAAAACTTTATAATAGTACATATTAGGCAATCATAATTAATCCCTAAAGTGAATGATTCATTCAAGACATCCAAAAATACATTTTTGTGTACCACCCATGGAAATATAAAAACTATAAGGGAGTCCATCTTCTCCCAGACAGCTATCTTTATCTACCTATCATAATACCATTTTAAGGTCATCTAACTCAATTTTCCTGTCAATATTTTCAATCTTGACTGCGTGTCTCTGCTGAGTATTCATATTTCTGAAATAGTGATCTGTAAAAATACTTCTCCCTCAGATGTCATTCCTTTTCTTATAATATACATTATTTTTTATATTTTCTTTAAACCCTACCCACCAGTCAGTAAAAGACACAAAATCATTCATGGTTAAATGTTCTTCCCATAATTTCACCAAAACACATAGTTTAATACAATTTAACACTTTTGCCCTGGTAATATGGACTTCATCAGATTCTGATGAAGTCCACATTACTGGGTCGAAAGCACTAAATTGTATTAAACTGTGTTTTGGTACAATACTGTGGTCTTATTCCTTGGATTTATTGGTTTTTGGACTGGTTTTTCTTCCCATAATGTTTTGTTCCTCCACCATTTAGCTGTTAACTTTTTAAATCCTTGCCATACTACAAGACTCCCTTCTTCATCAACAAACTCCCTTCATATAGCACAATGAGCAGAAAAGTCAGTTAGTTTTTTTGCTTCCTGATACTTTCAGTAACTTCTCAGAAAATAAGAAAACGTCTATCTCAGTCTGGTATTCTCCTCTATAATATATTTATCCTTCCTCCTGATCTAATTTCAGATCACCTATTATTAAACATTCCTTACCAATTCTGACATCTTTGGTTAACTTAACTGTTGTACATCTTAAATTACAACTGAAGTCACTTGCTACTACAATTGATAAGTTAACTAGTATACATCGCCCTCACATCCTCCAGTGGGCAGCATCTCTCATCATATTTTGGACTAGCATAAGGTACAATTATTCTAACTATAGTGTATCTAACATTGCATCCACCACTAACCCCCAACCTGCCTGTAGTATCAAAAAATCTTTAGTTGTAACTGCATGCTATTTATAAAGGAAAGCAATACCTGAACAGGTCTCATTCCCAACCATCCAAATAATGCCATCCCCACAGTTTGCTACCTTTTCCAATAAGAACACAGTTTAGTGTCTATTTGAATTATAAAATCATAATGCTGTTTTTTTAACTACTGTAATATTGTAATTAAACTACATTCACCCTTAATGATATTAATATTTAGATATTAGAAAAAATAATCACTGCGTTTTACTTCAGTATTTCTACCCATTCCTTTAAGCTTTCAAAAGTACCACTTTTTTCTCATCCCCTGCCCTTCAGTATCATCAGTATTAATGGTTCCCCCTTGCTCAGGTTCTACAGGGTCCTATCCATTGTCATTGTTCTCCACTTCAAATTCTTCAAAAGCAGTATTTAATGACTGACAGACATTTTTTTATCCATGTATGTCTTGTACATTAATTTTGCTTTGTTCTTCTCCCACAGAAGAAGCCCATCTTCCTTATGTGGCTCTATTTGAGTCCTTTCAGACTGCTCTTCCCTTACATTATAGCAGAAAGTTCCAGTTGCTCCTGACAGTTAAACAACATGTGTCCTTCTTTACCACACACAGTGCAAACCAATATACATTCCTTAACCATATGTCATTTATATCCACATTTACTGCATCTTTTGAAGGGACAAACAATTATCAAATGGTCTAATTCCCCACAAAAATGTCTTAGACTGGCCTACATAACACAAAACCCCTCTAACATTGTTTACAACACAAACACTAGGTAAGTGAACAATAGCATTCTATACATTTTTTAGTGTTACCCCTGCTTCCCAGCCACCATTCCAAATAGCCCTGTCATCATAACCTTTTTTACATAAAAAACAGTTATATTCTTTTCAAGATAATTTTTTATATCCAGATTGTCACTCATCCTATGTTATGATTCAAGACAAATAGGCAGGATATTTTGTTTATATGCTTTATTATACAGAAACACATCAGGATGTATAGCAGCAACATAAAATATTAAAAAAATGAATAACTAACAGACCATTACATACATGCATGCTTACATCTCAGCAGCTGTCTACAAAATGGCAGTCTGGCTCACATGTGCTCAGTTTTTATACACGTGTGCAAGTCCATGGAAAGCTTCTGAAAGGTGTACATACATGCATACTGATCTACATCCTCCCTCTTTAGTGAATTGGCAACAATAAAATGACATCGGAAAAAGACATGCATTTATACAGACACTGAGAAATAAATGCAATGTTCGTATCCAAGTTGCCATGTATCTGGAACATAGTCTGAAAATGTGACCTGATCTAGTGATATAGCAATTAGGATTGGGTTTAGCAACAAGGACAGTCATTGGTGAACAATCTGTTTCAGGAATTTCGGGAATATTCTCAGGAACATAGATATTTGCTGGAATGTCCTCTGGAAATGGAACACTGAATAACTCACTCTGAGATCTAGAGTTTCTTTCACAGGCAAGTTGCTGCAATACAGGCTCAGACACCGGTACTAAATGTTTCCGTTTCCACCAAAATTCAACTCCTTGTATTTCCACAATGTACGATCTCAGCTATGGACATACACTTTTTATGACTTCAATCCAATCAAAACCTTTGGACATCTGCATCCTCAATATCTCCCCTTCTCATAATGAATTGAGTGGTTTCTTGGACTTATCATAATAGAACTGCTGGGATGAATGCCTTTTCATGAATTGAGCTCTCACTGCTTTGTTATTCTTATCACAGGGAACCAACAGATTGCTACTGAATGGTAGTGTAGTTCTGGTTTGTCTTGATAAAAACCTTTGTGTAGGTGAACCAAGATGCTTATCAGAAAGAATATTTCTGAGGTTCAGGAGATTCAGAAAAACATTGCTATTGTATCATTTTAACTTCTCTAATAACTTAGTAACAACCAAAAGAAACAAGAAACACTCCAAGCTAGCTGTGTGAAGTAAGCGCTTTTGTTTACTAGAATCAGCAAACTTCATCAGACAAAACACTAATAACATCAAGTCCTTAAATATCAGTAATTAATTACATCATCAAATAATTCAAAAATCCAATATACAAACCCTGCCCACTTTTAAAATAACACAAGCCCCAAATGGTCATATAGAAAATATAATGAATTCATGTAAAACCTAAAATGCAGAAACCTGCAAGGGTAATAAATGTTAAACAAAAATAAAATTAGGAATAAACACAAAAGTGATACACTTGTATCCATATGTGCACGTACATAAGTGGTTATACTTTCCTAACCGTGACGTTCATCTATTGAGGGATTTTAATTTCAGGATACATTTAATGGAAAGACTATCATTAAGTCCTGGGGGTACATGTGGATTCAGCCTAAGCTGCCAAGCCAGTTCTTTTTCATCTAATTTTAAAGAAGTAGGTCCCCCTCTAACATTTTCCTCTATTTTTTCAATCCCACAAAAAAGAAATTGATGTGTGGGATAATCCTTCACATACCTAGCCAAGCCGTTGTTCAAGTTTAATTTGCCAATATTATAAATGTGCACATATATTCTTTGTTTTAGACACCTCTCCATCTTGCCAACATAAAAGGCAGGAAAGAATTGGCACATTGCTAAATAAATGATCCCTTGGATTCACAATTAAATCGCCCTTTCAAATAAAAACGCTGGTCATGAAGGTCAAAAGTGCTGATAGAATTTATTTATTTACAAACCCTACATCTCCCACATTTAAACATGCCACAATGAAGGGACTTATTTTTTTGACATATCATTCTCTAATCTAGATTTTAAATTCCATCCTTTCCTGAAAATTATCTTAGGGCCATCCCCTACCTTATTCCTAATAGTAATATCCTCATAAAGAAATCACCAATTCTTATTTAAAATAAGTCTCAATAATGGTGCGTCCAAAGAGAAAGTGGTAATAAACCCAATATTAAAGTTATCTTTCAAATGTGGATTTCCTCCCTCGATACTTGACCCTGTTAGGTCATTAGGTACACCCTGACATGAGATAGGCAGTGGTGCTGCCATCGAGGATGGACTCAAAAGATTCCTAGTTAAATTAGATGTATCATAATTTGAATCAAAATAAAGTAAAGTTTTAAAGTTCCCGGCCAACCTTTTATAATAGACCTCCTCAATCAATTGATTGATCAAATTCTCTGGATAACCCCTTTTAATAAACATGCCCTTTAAAAGGTCGTATTCCACTGAAAATTCAAAATCCAAAGTAACCATCCTAGTGGCTCTCACCAGCTGTCCCTTAACAACAGCTTTCTTCTGATGGTAAGGGTGGGAGCTCACAAAGTGTAAAAAGGCATTGGAATAGGTGGCCTTTCTAAAAATTTTTAATGTAAATCTTTTACTAGACCTGTCCTTAAATAAATCAACATCTAAATAAGCGATGTGTTCGCTATCAAATTCCCAAGTAAAATCCAGGAAGTTAGTAAACCCCGAAATATGTTGCACAAAGGCTGATGCCGTAACTGAATCACCATTCCAGATGATAAAAATATCATCCAGATAACGGGTATACCAAAACACTCTTTGTTTAAAAACAATGTTCTTAAATAAGTGGTTCTTCTCCCAATGGGCCATAACTGTGTTGGCAAAGGTAGCACCACAGTGTGAACCCATGGCAACCCCAGTCCTCTGTAAATAAAATTCTTTGTTAAACATAAAGTAATTGTTATTCTAAATCAATTCCAACAAATAATCAATTAAATCAATGACCTCACCATCCACCCTGTTCTCTAATAAAAATTCTCTAACCCAATCATGTCCCATTTCTTGTGGGATACTGGTGTATAAATCCCAGATGTCAATGGTAAGAAAATTATAATCGTCATTATAGTTAAGTTTATTCACAGATTCAAGAAAGGCCCAGGAATCCCTACAAATATGTCGCTCCCCCACCAGAAACTGTTTCAGTTTACTATCAACAAATTTGGTGCAATCAAAGGTGATGGATTGCCTACCATCCACAATGGGGCATAATGGGGGATTGTTCAGATTTTTATGAATTTTCAGCAGGCTGAAAATAACAGGTACAATGGGACAAACGATATTCAAATAATTATATAAGTCAATATCTATGAAACCATCAATTAAAAGATCATTTACAAAACTTCTAATATGCTGATAAACCCCGTTCATTTTATTCCTGGGCACCTTCTCATAGGCCTCACCAGATAAAAGAGAATGCATCCTTTCATTATAGTCCTCATTGTCCATAAAAATCAGCCCGGACCCTTTATCCGGCTTAATGACCTGAACGTTTGCAAACTTCAAATCGCATAATGCATCCCTTTCCATGTAAGACAAATTATCCACTTTCTTGCCATACACTTGCTTGTCACTTAATAAACATCTGATGCCATTCTCACAAAGTTTCTCAAATAAATGAACAGAGGTGTGCAACAGGGGATTAAAAATACTTGCTATCCTGAAATCAGTAGTCAGATAGCTAGAATTACCCAATAAAACATTTAAGTTAAGTTTACGTGTAAAAGATTTCAAGTCTAATAATGTATTCACTAAATCTGCACGTGCACTGGGTACAAAGGTAAGTCCCTTAGCAAGAGTTCCCACCAAGATCTCAGACGGTGTAAACTGAGAATAGTTAAAGATTTTAAAATCACTAGTACTATTAAATAGTACACGCATGGTATTTTCTGGTTCTAAACAAGAGTTATGATGCAGTAATCCATCTTCAACAACTACCGCCTCCGTTTGTTTTGTTTCTTCCTACCTTGTCCTCTGTAAGAGCCACCCTGCTGTTTCGTTGAGTTGTTGCCGTTGACCCCATGAAAATCCTGTGAACCAGTTTGATTATTCACGGAAGTGAAGGAACTAGTAGAGTTACCATGATCCCGCTTATTAGAAATTCTTTCACTTCTCCTGATATGCGGGTTATCCGTATTGATGTCATTGGACGTACCCGCAATAACAGTTACAGTTGCAGGGTCATTATCAGTATTGCTTACTGTTTTCCCTCCCCCATTTTTACCCAATAAATTTTTTAGTTTCTCTAATTTTTTTCAAACAGCTCTCAATACTTGAAAACATCTGAGAGTAATCGAATTTATAACAGAGAAAGTCATTATCTGCTTGGATATCATTATCCAAGTGAGTCAAATCAACTTTCAGGGCTTCAATCTGTAAGCAGTAGTCTTTAATCAAATGTTCAAGAAATTCACAGCCCTGCCTATCAAACAGGCACAGTAAGTCTAAATGGAAGGGAAAATTATGTACGAAACCAGTTGGAAACCACCACTGTCTCAGCCTCTTCGGTACTTGCTGCCTATTCAGACATTCTTTTAAATACTGAACTTCTAACTGAAGCTTTAAAAATTTAAAAAGCTTCTGGTCAAAAAGTTTTAAATTTCCAACAATGATGCTCCGATTAACACCGGAGACACCTACTTGTACATTCATAGTTATGTTCTCAGAGCAAAACAGAATAAAATCTTTAAACCATTCATTTAGGGAAGGAATTGTACAGTTAGTACTTACATGTCCTTGTCGTAGGTTATCTTGATGGTGCACATCATTGTTGTTGTTGCAGGGTTCCATGCTGGAAAACTGATCAGAACGAACTAACCTGGCCATAGAAGCAGAGGCATAGGTCAAATCCCTCCGATCCTGCAATCCTGAAGGGTGAGCAGGGACCAAAGCCCCTGAAGCATTAGCCATACGTCCATTAAGTTGGTTGGACAGAACATCAACACACTAAGATTTTGAATCATAAAGTTAGGTTCCCAATCATGTGCTGTTCAGTAGATGTACTAATGGGTGTACCAAGACTCTCATTAGCAAAAAGTAGCTGTGACCCAGAAGGAATCTCTTCCACCATGACAAACAAAACACCAGTGAAAAAATTAACAAAGTAACAACTAAAAGGAACAAGAAACACTCCAAGCCAGCTGTGTGAAGTAAGTGCTTTCATTTACTAGAAACATCAAACTTCATCAGACAAAACACTAATAACATCAAGTCCTTAAATATCATTAATTAATTACATCATCAAATAATTCACAAATCCAAGATACAAACCCTGCCCACTTTTAAAACTTTTCGACCAGAAGCTTTTTAAAATTAAAAAGCTTCAGTTAGAAGTTCAGTAAATTAAGAAACTAAGCAAGGACAAATATGATTATGAGCATGGTCTGGCATACCCCTCTCCCCCTACGAATGCTCAGAATAATTTATTGGGTAAAAATGGGGGAGGGCAAACAGTAAGCAGTACTGATAATGACCCTGCAACTGTAACTGTTATTGCGGGTACGTCCAATGACATCAATACAGATAACCCGCATATCAGGAGAAGTGAAAGAATTTCTAATAAGCGGGATCATGGTAACTCTACTAGTTCCTTCACTTCCATGAATAATCAAACTGGTTCACAGGATTTTCATGGGGTCAACGGCAACAACTCAACGAGACAGCAGGGCGGCTCTTACAGAGGACAAGGGAGGAAGAAACAAAACAAACGGAGGAGATAGTTGTCGAAGATGGATTACTGCATCATAACTCTTGTTTAGAACCAGAAAATACCATGCGTGTACTATTTAATAGTACTAGTGATTTTAACATCTTTAACTATTTTCAGTTTACACCGTCTGAGATCTTGGTGGAAACTCTTGCTAAAGGGCTTACCTTTGTACCCAGTGCACGTGTGGATTTAGTGAATACATTATTGGACTTGAAATCTTTTACACATAAACTTAATTTAAATGTTTTATTGAGTAATTCTAGCTATCTGACCACTGATTTCAGGAAAGCAAGTATTTTTAACCCCCGTTGCACACTTCTATTCTCTTATTTGAGAAACTATGTGAGAATGACATCAGATGTTTATTAAGTGACAAGCAAGTGTATGGTAAGAAAGTGAATAATTTGTCTTCCATGGAAAGGGATGCATTATGTGATGTGAAGTTTGCAAACGTTCGGGTCATTAAGCCGGATAAAGGAGGCAGGCTGATTTTTATGGACAATGAGGACTATAATGAAAGGGTGTATTCTCTTTTATCTGGTGAGGCCTATGAAAAGGTGCCCAGGAATGCAATGAACGGGGCTTATCAACATATTAGAAGTTTTGTAAATGATCTTTTAATTGATGGTTTCATAGATATTGACTTATATAATTATTTGAATATCATTTGTCCCATTGTATCTGTTGTTTTCGGCCTGCCAAAACTTCATAAAAATCTGAGCAATCCCCCATTACGCCCCATTGTGGATGGTAGGCAACCCATCACCTTTGGTTGCATTATATTTGTTGATAGTAAACTGAAGCAGTTTTTGATGGGGGAGTGACATATTTGTAGGGATTCCTGGGCCTTTCTTGAATCTGTGAATAAACTTACCTATAATGACTATTATAATTTTCTTACCACTGACATCCGGGATTTATACACCAATATCCTACAAGAAATAGGACATGATTGGGTTAGAGAATTTTTATTAGAGAAGAGGGTGGATGGTGAGGTCATTGATTTAATTGATTATTTGTTGGAATTGGTTTTGAACAACAATTACTTTATGTTTAACAAAGAGTTTTATATACAGAGGACTGGGGTTGCCATGGGCTCATCCTGTGGTGCTACCTTCGCCAACACATTTATGGCCCATTGGGAGAAGAACCACTTATTTAAGGACATTGTTTTTAAACAAGTGGTTTGGAATACCCATTATCTGGATGATATTTTTATCATCTGGAATGGTGATTCAGTTATGGCATCAGCCTTTGTGCAACATATTTCGGGGTTTACTAACTTCCTGGATTTTACTTGGGAATTTGATAGTGAACACATCGCTTATTTAGATGTTGATTTATTTAAGGATAGGTCTAATAAAAGATTTACATCAAAATTTTTTAGAAAGGCCACCTATTCCAATGCCTTTTTACACTTTGCGAGCTCCCACCCTTACCATCCTCGATGGCAGCACCACTGCCTATCTCATGTCAGGGTGTACCTAATGACCTAACAGGGTCAAGTATTGAGGGAGGAAATCCACATTTGAAAGACAACTTTAATATTGGATTTATTACCACTTTCTCTTTGGAAGCACCATTATTGAGACTTATTTTAAATAAGAACTGGTGCTTCCTTTATGAGGATATTACCATTAGGAATAAGGTAGGGGATACCCCTAAGATAATTTTTAGTAAAGGATGGAATTTAAAATCTAGATTGGAGAATGGTATGTCAAAAAATAAGTCCCTTCATTGTGGCATGTTTAAATGTGGGAGATGTAGGGTTTGTCCTTCATGGCCAGTGTTATTATTTGAAAGGGCGATTTAATTGTGAATCCAAGGGCATTGTTTATTTAGCAATGTGCCAATTCTGTCCTGCCTTTTATGTTGGCAAGACGGAGAGGTGCCTGAAACAAAGAATTTATGAGCACATTTATAATATTGGCAAATTAAACTTGAACAATGCCTTGGCTAGGCACGTGAAGGATTATCCTACGTATCAATTTCTTTTTTGTGGTATTGAAAAAATACAGGAAATGTTAGAGGGGGACCTACTTCTTTAAAATTAGATGAAAAGAACTGGCTTGGCAGCTTAGGCTGAATGCACATGTACCCCCAGGACTTAATGATAGTCTTTCCATTAAATGTATCCTGAAATTAAAATCCCTCAATAGATGAACTTCACAGTTAGGAAAGTATAACCAATTATGTAAGTGCACACATGGATACAAGTGTATCAATTTTGTGTTTATTCCTAATTTTATTTTTGTTTAACATTTATTACCCTTGCGGGGTTTCTGCATTTTAGGTTTTACATGAATTCATTATGTTTTCTATATGGCCGTTTGGGGCTTGTGTTATTTTAAAAGTGGGTAGGGTTTGTATCAAGGATTTGTGAATTATTTGATGATGTAATTAATTAATGATATTTAAGGACTTGATGTTATTAATGTTTTGTCTGATGAAGTTTGCAGATTCTAGTAAATGAAAGCGCTTACTTCACACAGCTGGCTTGGAGTGTTTCTTGTTCCTTTTGGTTGTTACTTTGTTAATTTTTTTGCTGGTGTTTCAGCTTCTCTAATAACTGTTTCGCACTTTGAACTGCACGTTCTGCCAAACCATTTGACTGTGGGTACTCAGGGCTAATCGTAAAGTGGATAAACTCCCACTCTTCAGCAAATCTCTTCAACTGCTGGCTTGTAAACTGTGTTACATTGTCAGAAATAGCTTTGTGTGGACTGCAAAATGATTCTTCAACTTAGTAATGACAGTACTGGACGATAGATTAGGAACTAGATCAATCTCAATTTGAATAAGAGTCTACTAACGCCAAGTAATGTTGAACATTCCATTTGAAAATGTCTGTAGCTACTGCTGACTGAGGTAGTTCAGGAATCTGGTTTAGCCTAAGTGGTTATTTTTGTTGATGTGGCTTGGTGCTATTACATACAGAACAAGACAAAAGTACTCTCTCAATATCCTTTGACATAGAAGGCCAAAATACTAGTCCTCTCACTCTTCTTTTGGTAGAATCAGTTCCTGGGTGGCCATGATGCAAGATAGTAATGTACTCTTGTTGTAAGGATTTTTGAACAATCCCTTTTGGATCTTTCATGATAATACCATTGCCAAACAAAACCTCATCTCTATAAGTAAAATATGATTATAGGTCACGAGGTAAACAAGATTGCTTTGACGGCCATCCTCAACTCATAAAGTGGTTGAGCTTCTGAAGAATTGGATCTTAGGCAGTGTGACTTCTAAGCTCATCAAGAAGTGTGGAAGAAAAATTTCTCACTTCTATGACTTCAAACTCAATTTGCTGATTTTCATGCTGTTCAGTGGTATTGCTCGGCAATCTGGATAAAATATCAGAAAGATAAAGAAGTTTGATTTTTGTGTAGACAAGATTGAAGTTATACTTTTGCAATTTCAACATCATGCATTGCAATCTGGCAGGAGCTGTGTGTGCAGGTTTTCTGAAAATAGTGACTAGAGGTCGGTGATCTGTTTCAATTTGAATAGGGCAACCATAAATATAGTCATGGAACTTCAAACATGCAAACACAATTGCCAATAGTTCCTTCTCTTTCTGGGCATACTGCATCTCGGATTGGGTTAGAGTTGTGGATGCCTAGGCTACTGATCTATCCTCTTGAAGAATGACTGCACCAAGACCAAATTTTGAAGTCTCACAAGAAACACTGGTTTGTGAACATCATAGTATCTGAGAGTTAGTGAACTGGCAATTCTCTGTTTGAGGACATCAAATGTCTTTGGTGTTGTTCTAACCAGGACCAGGATACATCATTCTGTGTCAACTCTCTGAGCAGTGCTGAAAGTTGGCTCATGTCTGGAATGAATTTGCCTAGGTAGTTAATCGTGCCAAGAAAATGTTGTAGGGCTTGAAGATTGTCTAGAGCTGGCATCTCAAAAATTGCTGTTTGCTTAGAAGGATCCGGTCAAAAGCCTGAACTGGTAAACCTTGAATTTAAGCATCGATACATTTATTGTTTTATAGCAGGATTGTATTTCACTCTGTATGTCTTTCTTTATCTTTCTATAGTTCCCCTAACCTTTGATGCTGTACTGAAGTCAACCCTCCAGAAGCTCTGCCCTATCTCTAATGTGAATGGGTTCTTTTTCACAGCACGGGGACAAAAAGCCTACAAGAGAGATTTACAATACAAACTAATGTTAGTGTTCTCTGCTAAATAACTTCTAAATTTCCACTAAACTCCTGTTTTTAATAACTTTGGAAGCACGCTGCTAGAGTTCCTCAGTTACCTCTAAGGTTTTAGTTTGTCTCACCTGCCCCTACCCACAGGAAAATAGTTTCTCTCCCCTTTATTTCTAACTAATGTAAAGCTACTACACATGTCTCATCAGCACCCCAAATACTTTATTTCTACAAATACCCCTTTGATATCTGTCTAAGCTAAACTAACTCTATGCTTCACATCAAGCCAATCTCCTAGAGCTAGTGCATTATGTTACAGACTTTCCCTTTTCTCTTGGCTACTCTCACTATCCCGGCTTGGATTCCCCCACCTAGTCAACATTTAGATACATTTTTGGCCATTTTTTACTTGCCTTTGTCACTGAACTGGAGAGAAGTTTTTAGCTACTTCTGCCTTTTCTGGGACTGGTCGCAACCTGCTCCGTTTACCCTATGCTTCACTCCTGGCTCACCCTGCTTCCCTACCCTACCCCCACTCCCACCACCCTTCAACTACATTTACTCTTTTCTATAGCCCCTCCCCTTCCTCTCTACCTCCCAATAGAAACCCTTGCACTATCACCAGTATCCTCCCATACCTCCACCCCAATTAAACACCTTATACATCTCAATGTACTTCACCCTCTCCACAAACTCCCTCCATTCCAGAACCCACCACCTACTCCTCCTTTAATCTAGGGTACCACTATAATTTCTTAACATGTTCTATAGCTTATAACTCTGTACTGCCATAATCATTCTTGCCACCACTCTTTTCTTGCTATCCCATATCATCTTCATCCATACTGTATTCAATTTCCCACCTGCAATATCTCCCACACTTACCATAGCACCCCACTCTAATACTAACAGTTTCTCCACATCTCACCTTCCTTATTCAACTGCTATACTTTTCACTTAACAAAGCTAAAAATTCT
The DNA here is from genome assembly GCF_019279795.1 of Protopterus annectens. Classification (NCBI taxonomy): domain Eukaryota; kingdom Metazoa; phylum Chordata; order Ceratodontiformes; family Protopteridae; genus Protopterus; species Protopterus annectens. The sequence goes on along the minus strand of NC_056732.1, from coordinate 1,281,155,235 downwards.
CTACTGTCATTATCAAACTAAAATTAACTTATAATCACCTCCTCAGGCTCATTAACCCATCTGTCCATCTTTGCACATCATTATATGGCTCTCTGCCAGTGTGGTGGCATTCACCCCAAACCAGGTCCAAGTAACTGGTCAGCCTACAACCTTTCTTCTAGTACCAAAAACCTTTGCATAACAACAACCAATGTATGTAGTATTTGTAACAAAACCACAAAATTCCATGTCTGGCTCTCTCAATACTCTCCATATATTGTAGTACTCACAGAAACCTGGCTAAAACCACATATATCTGATACTTAAATAATCCCCCCAGGATATAATAGCCTTAGAAATGACTGACTCCCCAAAAAGGTGGAGGTGTTGAATTAATCTACCATGATACTTTAGCTATTACTCCATTTTTCAAACCTATTCCAACTTTTGGAAATATGGAATTACTACTAACAAATCTTCACATCAACAGTAGAAAACAATTATTGTTACTGTACTTTATATTCCTCCAGGTCAAAATATACCTACTCTGGAAGGTCTGTTGTCCTGGACAACCCTTAATATATATAAAAAAAACATCATTCTTGGTGATACCAATATAAACTGGAAATCTCTCATCTCCAGCTCTCCTTCTAATAGTATAAATTTGCATACATTAATTCAACTCATCATAGACCCCACATTTCATAAATAAGTAAACTGAGTTAACCCTAGACTGGATACTCATCTCACACCCTCAAAAATATGCCAAAGACGGAACCCTTTCTAATACATTTAGTGATCATCTTCCTGCCTGTACCCATAGAAACCAAGTGCAAGTAGGTAAATTGCCTTCTCTAAGAACATCTAGGAATCTCACCCATTTCAATCAACAGATATTTGTAGATACTCTTTAAACCCACAACTGGTACCCAACCAAAATACTTGCACTAGACGATGCAGTTAACTATTTTAACAAAGTCTTTCTTGATACTCTAAATAGTCTCACCCCAATATGTACAAAAAGAACAATGTTTAGCCATGCCCCTTGGCTAGCAAAACATACTAAACAACTACTTACTTCTAGGGATAAAGCTTGGAAAGAATAGCACAGAAATAAAGCTTGACAAAATGAACCCAAGTATAAGCAATTTTGCAATTATGCCAAAAAGCATGTCATCTATGATAAAAAAAAATATTTCCCCACTAAACTTTCTACCCAACAAAAAAACCCCAAAATGTTCTGGAACTCAGTTCCCTCTCTTCTTAATCCTGGAGCTCAGCATAACCCTACACCATCACTTGACAAAGACCCACAAGATATTGCCCAAGCTTCCAACTCTTATTTTATTGACACTATCCAAAAACTTGTAATGACTTCACTCTATAAACCAGTAAAATTGCAAATTGTAATGAAAACAATAAACTTTCCAACCTGCTTTCAAATCTCAACCCCCCCTCTAAAAATTGCAACTCTCTCATCCACTCTACCTTTTACCATTCAACCTGTACCTACCTCTCTAGTGCGCAAATTGCTCTCTAAACTAAAGCCATGCTCCCCATCATCTGACAGACTTCCAGCTGAATACCTAAAACTTGTAGCAGATTCCGTAGCTTTCCCTGTCAGCATTCTCATTAAGTGATCTAGCTCAGAGTCATATGTCCTACAACTCTGGAAAAACTCAGTTATTACTCCCCTACATAAAGGTGGTAATACAAGTGATCTCTCTAACTACTGGTCCATCTCTATATTTTCATCTCTGTCTAAAAATCCTAGAAAAGTGTATTCATTCACAATTGCTAAAACATCTCACTGACAATAACTTGCTTGAACCCACCCAACATGGTTTTCAGCCAGCACACAGAACAACTACAGACTTACTTTCATTTACCAACACTGTATACAAAGCTCTTGATGCTGGTCTACTAACTTTAGTTATATTACTAGACCTGTCAAAGGCTTTTGATACAGTGTCCCACCCTAAACTACTATTACAACTTGAGACCATAAACTGCTCCCCACACACTCTAACCTGGTTCCACAACTATCTTCACAACAGAAAACAGTCTGTCAGATGGCAATACAAACAATCTGAATACCTAATCAACAATACAGGAGTCCCCCAAGGGTCTATTTTTGGGCTCTTGCCTTTTAATATATTCATTAAAAAACTCCACAAAGCTTCCCAGTAAAGTAAACACGTTCAGTGTGCTGACAATATGGCAATAGTCACCTCTTCTAACAACTTCTCAGATCTCCTAAAGTTAACACGAAAAGCATTTACATCAATCAAATCCTGGCTTAATGAGGCTCAACTGCTGCTTAATCCCAAAAATCAAAACTGTTACTATTCTCATCCAAACCTGTAACTCTAGACTTTAAAATATTCTCACAAACAATAATGAAATTGAAATTGTAAAAACGACTAAACTACTTGGCATTATAATTGATGATAAACTCTCCATTGAGAATCATATACTCAGCACAATCAGAAAGATCCATTTTAAGCTAGGACATGTCCACCAAGTTAAAATTGGCTAACAGTCTACTTCTCCCTTCCCTCCTCTATGGTATCCCCATTTTCACTAACCTACACTCATCTCTCTTAAATAAATTACAATCATGCTATTACAAAATAGCAAAGTTTGTCTCCAATATGCCAACTCGCACGCATCAGTACCTGACCATTAAAACATTAAACTGGTTTGAATTCCACCATTACATAGGTTCATAGATAGATTAGTACTAAGCTAACTGCCCTTGTGAGCCATTTTAAGCCTAGCCAATTATCCCTTGTGAGACTCAAACCCTGCACCTTGTGTCTGTAAGGCAAACACCTTAACCACCCTCCCAACCTATACCTATATTGCTTATATTACACCCAACTACCTCTTACCCACAAATTGCTATACAACCCAAATTACTGCCCTTCTCTTCAAATATGATAAAACACACACCCAGCTTGAAATTGTAGGTCTTTTAATTAACAACTTCTAACCATAACTAAGCCCAACAAAAGAGCTGAACAGTGCCTTTATTCCCATGCCATTGCCAAATTATGAAATGCTCTCCCACCCTCAATTACCCAATTACACTCTACAAGAACATTCAAACAGCACTGAAAGACCACTAGCTCAATAACTATATCTGTTTCTGTAATCACATGATTAAACCACCTTAAATTTGGTCCTTAGTTTGCAACACCTAACACGGACTTCATAAACTTCAGTATATCAGCTAACTATTCACTATCTGCTCTCCTTCTTCTCAAGTTTTCTTTCTCCTACTACTAGCCTCTAAATGGCGCAATTAATTTGCATAATTCTTTTGTGACTATCGTAAACTAAGTTACTTAACGTTTTGCACATTAGATTGACTCGACTATATCACTGCTTTAATTTGTAATATTGTATATCTTTATCTTGCCTACACCATTTTAAGACTATGTTATATAAATTCTGTAACTGTTTTGAAGTTTTTCTCCGGGCCTCCACTGAAAATGGGTCCTTGGCCCAGGGGACTATACTAATCAACAAATGGCAACAAATAAATAAATAAATAATAAAATAAACAAATGACCAACATAAGTAACCTCTTGTAGCCTGAATTTGCACTTCTGAGGGTTCAGCTTAAGATTCACTTCATGTGCTTTTTTTCTTGAGGTTTCTGTCATGATTGGCTTCACCATTACCTCCTACTAGAACATCATCTACTATAATATCACAAGGGTATCCAGAAACAATTTGTTCCATGGCATGCTGGAAGACTTCACTGGCAGAATTTATCCCAAATGACATTCACAAAAATTTGTACCTGCCAAAAGGAGTACTGAAAGTGGTTGGCAAAGAAGATTTTCGGTCAAGCAAAATTTGCCAAAATGAACTCTTTGTAACCAAAACAGAAAAAACAGTGACATTTGGCATAAGAGAAGCAACTTCTTTGACTGTATGATTGGATGATGAGGTCTTTTCAGAGCTTTGTTCAAATCTCATGGATCAATACATATTCTGATATCATCTGAGCTTTTCTTATGAGCTAATACTATGGAAGATACCCATTCAGTTGGTTCATCAACTGGACAGATCACACCTTGCTGTACCATTATCTAGCTCAGCTTTGACTCTTTCTGCATAGCTACTGGAACTTTCTGGGCTGGTTTGACAGATGGACTGACTTCAGGGTCTAACTTCATGGAGAACACAACTGGGAGTTTCCCTGGTTAGTCCTCAAAAAGATCAGCATAGGTAGAGGAAATAGACTGAGCAAAATTAGAACAGTTGTCTTTCAAGCTTACGTGGTGGACTTCCTTATTAAATGAAAGTAGTCCCATTTTCAAACTGTCTCTGAGGCCTAATAATGGCTGTATGTGCCTTTTGACTATGTAATATTGCAAGTCATAGCTGTTCCCAGCAGAGTAACATGAAAGCACTACTGAGCCTTCGGTTTGAATTTCTTTACCACCATAAGCAACAAGCTTTGCACACATTGCCAAATCAAGCTTCTCACCAGCACATACTCCAGCAAATGTTTCTGCTGACATAACATTGCACTTTGAACCTGTGTCCACTTTGAGCTCTGTGGGTCTTCCATTTACTCGAACAGTACAAAATACTTCATGATTTGCCCATAAATCTACTGCATTGATTGTTTCATTAAGCACAGGCACACCATCAACCAAAAAGTAGGGTTACAGCTTTCTAACTGCCTGTGTCTTTGAATGTTCTCTTTTAATAAAAGAATGTGTGTCTTTTGATTTACAAAATCTTTGAAAATTATTCCACTTTTTACATCTGTGGTATTGCTAACCAAAAGCTAAGCACTTTTCTCTTATAGACACATGATTACCACCACAATTCTGACAGTTGACTATCAGGCTAGGTGAGGGAACATGCTTTGAGTTTGCTAACTCACCCTTGTGCTTCACTGACACTGTGCATGCTCTGGAATTTTCTAGAAAGCTATGGGGTTTACCAGGGACTGTTACAGGTTTTACAGTTGCTGCCACATGCTTGGGCTTGTTTGTTTTGACCATGTGCTGCATACTATTAACATTAGCTTTAGAAGATACTGGGGGCATGCATTTCTCATCTGTAAGCATATTTGTGTGTTTTTCTGTGAGCTCATACACTTGACAAATCTCAATGGCCTTATTCAAAGTTAAATCACTGTCACGAAGCAAAATCTTTCTCACAGCATCATCTTTAATACCACACGTTTGCCTTTTATCAACTCATCCCTTAAATCACCAAATCTGCACATTTTACCCTTGTTTCTCAAGTCAGTTACATGTGCTGCAAAAGTTTCACCAGGCTTTTGATCCCTTGTGTAAAATAAGCACCTTTCCATTGTAACATTTGTTTGGGGGTTACACATTTCTCTAAATTTATGTTTTAAGCACTCATGTTCATCCCTTGTTTCAGCCAGTACCACTATATGATGGTTTTCCCCCTCTCCTGCAAACACAGCAGGTGCATACACAAATGAACACTCTCTTACTATGGTTTCTGAACCAGCTAAATTAAGTAGAATAAATGCTTTGTACATGCATCTTTATCAGAAAATGCTGCCTGCATGAAAATATTGTACTCTTGCTCAAACACTCTCCAATTCTCTGCAACATTATTATCAAATACAACTGGAGCTGGTCTGTGAAAGCCTTCTGCCATGCCAAAAAATTATAGCAAAACACAATGTAATTCTGGCACACTTGTAATAATGTATGAACATGCACACACACCAGGTGCTTATAATAATAATCAAATACACAATAAACTCTTCAAAATGCTGTACTCTGTGAAATATGCTTTTAAATAGCATTTTATGAATAAAATGTACTGTAATACTGCACAAACTTGTGAACACTCTGTATACATTGGATATCTCAAATAGCCTTAATTAATGTGTAAATGTGATTATTTTCCTTATTTTATACATTTTATGCAATTCGGACATTATTTCAAACATTTTCGTAACTATTTCAAATATTTTTATCAACATGTCGCCGTTTTGGAGATTTCATTTAACTAGAAATGCATTTTGAGTGTTCTGAGTGCTTCATTTTTTATTCTCTGAGTAAGAAATCATTTAAGCAAGTTTTAGTACCTGGAATTCATTTCTAGCCTGTTTTTGTGATTTGTATGTGCAGTAGGGATGATCCATTCCTCTATGTTCCTCCAACATTAACTGAGTATCTCTTGGTCTTGATTCCAAATCCCATTCCAACACCATGTTACTCGTCCTATGTTATGATTCAAGACAAACAGGTGGGGTAGTTTGTTTATATGCTTTATTATATAGAAACACATCAGGGCAGATAGCAGCAACATAAAATATAAACGATCTGATTAACTGACAGACCATTACATACATGCATCCTTACATCTCAACAGCTCTCTACAAAATGGCAGTCTGACTTGCACATGCTCAGCATTTATACACATATGCAAGCCCTTGGAAAGTTTCTTAAAGGTGTACATACATACTGATCTACACATATATTTGACATTAATGCTTCTAAATTGCAAAAAAGTATGTTTTTTACCTGCAGTGTAAAACTGGAAATAACAAAGTACATAGTCCGATTCTTTACCAGAAAGGCCAAACATACTTACAGGCCAGTTCATTGGTTTCAAAATACACGTAGGCAAAACTTTCATTTCCCAACTGAATGGCAGCATGCAAATCATGGGAACAAAGTCTAAAGGTGTAACAATGTAATCTCACAGTTTATATTTGTCCATTTTTGTCTGCTTTGTGTTCTGCTACAAATTACAAGTTTAGTTCTCTGTAAAAATCTATTTTCTTTTTGTAATCCCCAGTTGCTGCAAAGAAAGTAAGATTTGATTGTTTTACTGAGTGACTTTCTGGCTCACATTGTCTCTCTGCTACTTCCTTCCCAACCTGTTGACCTTCCATAATACATGCTTCAGCATCTAAGCCCAAAGTATGCCTGGGAATTATAGTTTCTGATGGTTCAGTCACACTCTGTTCTGCACTTCACTCTCCAATTAAATCACCGCCAAATAAAGCAAACTCATCTGTTTGCTCCTCTCATATCAGTGACACCAAAACTTATAATTTTTTTTTCTTACATTTGAAGTTACTTCTTCCACAATGTGTGCAAATTCAGCCTCTACTTTGCCTACCCTCTCCGTCATGTTGGACTGCCCCACTGCAAAAAGTAAAGGAACTTCCCTGGTGTCCTTGTCAAATTTCCACTAGTTAGTAATGAATACCACCTCAGGTCTCATTTGAAAAGAGACCATTGGCCTAGGGAGACTAACTTGGCCACAAAATGCAAATAAAATAAATTAATAAAAATTAATTTATAAGCTTTTATACAATTTCAAATCCAATTAAATGTAACTTGAGAGAATAAAATGGGAATGTGCCTTTCGTGAAACTATTTCTAGTGATACTAGGGTGAATAATTTAAATAAAATTAATAAAGTAAATAAATCAACTAGGGATTTATCAGTTTAGTATACCATAATGTATGGAAACATTTTAATTCTCATCATCCTTTCTTAATTTAAGCTATTATTGACACTGCTAATTAAAGATATCCAGTTGACTAATTTTCTCAAGATTCCAAATATAGGATTATTCAACCTTCTATGGTAACTAAATTAATAATATTGGAAAACTGGAGAGCATCTCCAATGCCATAATTGTCAGTTATGAAACAGTGGGATTATTATCTTGAATATTTGACTCCCAATGTGAAGTAAATAGTTAAAGATGGTTAAAGCTGTGAACAAACCAACACTCCTTGTGTAGCTTGTATATATTAACATTTATTTATTTCAGTGTCTGTTTCTAGTATTCTGTGCCTTTTTTCTATCCCTTTTTATCCTCCTGCAATTTAAACTTATGATATACTGTTTTCTGCCATTGTGATGTCTGGTGATGCTGAAATTTGTCTAGAAGTATATATTTTTTCTGCATTAAAACACATTAAAAAAATAAAGTGTAATCAAAGACAACAGTAGACATTATCACCCATTTGCCAATGCTATCCATAACATATTTTTGATAAGTTTCAGATCATGTTTCCATGAGTTAAGCTAATTTGTTTTCATTGAACTGATTATTTAATAGACAATCTTGATAATATCATGATGTTATTCTTTTATACAGTACTTTAGACATAGGTATAAGGGGTGTCAATTGTAACAAACAAGAGTTACTTCATTTAACTTGAATTGCATTGTCCAGGTTAAGCATTCATGTAATCAGTCCTTGACAGGACTAGGCCACAACCCCAGGCTGAGACCATCATGCCACACAATTCATAATGGTTTCATTCTATTAATTAAGTAACTGCAGTGACCTTGCATGAATCTATACACCAAATGAAAAACAAGATCTTCATTCTATTCCTCAGTAGCATTATATAAAATGAATACATTTTAAATCTTGCAATCATATTTTCTTGGCATAACCACCAAGGTTCTGACTGACTCTGTGAGAATAATATAGTTAATGATAATTCCTCATGAAGCATGTCATGCTCAGGAAATTCCTACATGTTAACAAGTCTTTTTGGATTGTTTGTTTCTTGTTGTTTTACTTTAGTTCATGTTAACAAGTGCATAGACATTTGCAAATGTTTACACAAGTTCAAGCCAAGAGGATATTGAAATATTAAAGTGGACAGAGATAGCAGACTGTTATGGATCTGTGTCATGTAGGATATTAGGAATCAAATTTAATTATGTTCTGTACACTAAACAACTGTAAACATGAATTTCTCAAAGAGTGGTAATATATAAATTATGTATTGTTAGTATAAGCAAATTTGGAGGGATTACATAACGGCTGTTAAAAGGTGTATATTGTTATGAAGATTGCAGTGGAATGTATTGGGATGCCATGGTGTTGTATCAAGGTTATTAAACAGGATAATTGCAGTAAAACAATTTATGAACTACACAAACCACAAAAAGATAATGTTTGTGTAAAAGGCATAGTGCAAAGAAGGCAACAGACCATTTATTTTTAACTGTAATATTTATTTATGTATATTTGTTGACCAATATAGTCAGAATGGGAAGTCCAATTGTCAGTGTTGTTCCAGGGACCCAATCTCCAAAATATATAAAGAAACATAGTTATGATACAATATACAGTGATATGGGTTATTGCAGTCAATATGTACATAAAAATATTTTATGTACATTTCAAATTAGATTTCATTAAAAATCAGTGGCTCACCAGGTGGCATGTTGGAAGATGTGAAGACGGTAGACTCAATTCCCATTCAAGGTATCTGGATTCATTTTTCAATAGTGACACTGTAGTGAGGCACAGGAGGGTGCTGCACTCTTGAGATTGCTATCCTTTGGATGAGCTGTTAAGCCGATGTTCCATCTGCCTGAGCTGGTGGTAACTCAAGTGGATATAAATAATCCCAAGTTGCACACCAAAATGACTCTATGAATTTCCCCTTGTGCTGGTCAAATTTCCCCTAGTAGGTACGTGTACCACCTAAAGTTTCCAATGAAATGAGGCTGCTAGCCTAGTGGGCTTTAATTAGTCAAAAAATCATTAATAACTAAAATAAATAAATCTACATTTATGCAAGAAAATTAGGTTGCCTCACATCTGTAAGATAAAGGGTTCAGCCCCAATGTCCACTCACAGTATGCATGTAGTCTGCATGCTCTCCTCATGTCTCCATGTTTTTTTATATATATACTCTAGTTTAATTCTAGGACATATTGGTTGATTGGCTATTGTAAATTGCCTACGCATACTGCATTTACCCTATCTGTCATGTGCTGTGTCTGAAAAATAATTCATGATGATCAGTTTCATATCTAGTCAACATGTCAATACATTTAATTAAAAATAACATTATAGAACATGGCTCATTTATAATGTGGATATGTAAAAAATCAATATTCAGTAAAGAAGAAAGCAGCAGTGGTGAAGCATATTTGACTTTCTATTATATTTAAGATTAAAATTACCATCTCCGAAGGAGAAACAGATGAGATTAGATTAGATTAGATTAGATTAGATTAGATTAGATTAGATTAATCAATGTTAAATGTGATTATGACTGCAGCATTCACATGAAATGAGACAGAGAACAAATGAAATAAATTAGAATGCTACACAATGAAAAAATGATACTATTCATAGGTAAAAGAAACAAAGGATAGATGTAAGTAGTACACAGATAAAAGAAAAACAACATGCAGATGTTATTAAACATAACTTCAGTTGTCATCTATCCCGAGGGGTGTTTATATTTGTTATAAAATATTGCTTTAAAAGTGAAATACGTTTGGATACTGTATTGGAGAAATTTCAGTGGCAACAGCTTTATAATGAATGCTACTGGCTTACCAGATAAAAGCAAGCAATGAGAACTGAAAAATATTATTGATATGTTGTTTATGATGTGGTAAATTAGTTCGACTGTCAAGCAGAGTATGAACTGGTCTCCAAGAAGCTTGTTTTCCATAAAACGCATGTTTTAATATTTTCTATCTTAAACAGACAAGTGTGCAGATTATACACACATGAGAGAGAGTGTGTGTGCACACGTGTAGGAAGAGTGGAAGTGTTTTATGGTTTTATGACTTCCAGGAGCTGCAGCAGATCTTAGCAAGGCTGTGTGTGCGTGTGTGTGTATTATTGATACATAGGTGCTAAATCCAGGCTGTTTATAGCAATGGACGGTTGCATAGGAACCAGAAGTCAGATGGCCAGATGTATGTGATGTCATTCTGTAATCTAGGGCAAAAATTATATTTTAATAATAGGTGAAACTGAAGTCACATGGCACTCTGTTCTGGATACCTGACATAGAAGGATCACTCACCTACTTCATCTTGCCTTGCTGTAGTAAGTAACTTAACTAGGGAATAATAACTCTTGAGTCCAGTCAGGAAAATATAGTGAGATTAGTTAAGTACTGTTTTTCTTTATCTGTGTGAATCTGCTCATCTGTGTTATTTTAATATTTATTCCAGTTGAAACTCTGGTGTTTATTGTAAATAGATACTTAGTATTTTCATGTTTTTATTATTTATTATTAAACATATTTAAACATTTCATTGTGGTTAGTCCTTTAGAGAATATGTTAACCATTGAGAGTACTCATATCTGTTTGGTGACTCTGTTGCCACTCCTGAAAGCCTTATTATGCTGGTCAAACTACCATTTGTATTAATATTAATTTCACTCAGTATAATTGGCTACCATTGTAAGAGCCTTAGAGTAGCTGGCTTGGGAGTGTCTAGTGGCAGTAACTACCTTATAGTCTGGGCAGAAGGGGGCATAGCTAGTAAACCTATGCTAATCTTTCCCAGTGTGTGTGTGTGTGTGTGTGTGTGTGTGTGTGTGTGTGTGTGTGTGTGTTTGTGTGTGTGTGTGTGTGTGTGTGTGTGTGTGTGTGTGTGTGTGTGTGTGTGTGTGTGTGTGTGTGTGTGTGTGTGTGTGGTTGTGTGTGCATGTGTGTGTTTTGTGTGTTTGTCTGTATGTGTGTTTACTTATTGATTGATTTATTAGTTTTGAAGGGATTTATTAAATAACTTTAATAAGGAAACATTCCATAATCCCATAATCTTGGAAACGACTCTGTAAATTGTCATTTTGTTGTACTGTTACTGATATTCATTTTTAGAATTAGACTCACTGATATGGTATGTCAGCTCCCCAGTGTATATTCCAGATGCAGATTTTGAAATAAAAGTCTGCCAAACATTGCTTTATAAACCAGAGGTCACCACAAAGTAACCTGTAAGACACAAAATATAATGATGGTTCCTGAAACCTTTCTAAGTAGTTCAAGTTATTTAACCTAGCGATTTTTCTAACATGACATTATTGTACCTTTTCGTGTATCTTGTCTGAATAATACAGAAGGCATCATTATGCTGAATAATGGGTCTGTGAGGTTTAAAGTGGTACAATGATCTCCTTAGAATAGGTTTATATGATCATAGGATCATAGGGAAGTCCTAAACAATTGATTTGAAGACCATTTTAAGCCTAGCCAAAAAAAAACATATTCAAAATTTCCCTCTATTCTCAAGGAGGGTAAGACAAGATAGACTGATAACTGGAGGCTGCCCGTCCAATTATCCAGGTTTACTTTCAAGGTGGCAAGTGTGCCACTTTGCTTGACATGTAGTGGAACTTTGTTCCAAAGGTAAGGGATACATTGAGATATGAATCTATCATGGTAACATGTCTTATTTATCTGATGATGAAGGTTTAGTTCCTATAAACTGAGTAATAGATGCACCTTTAGTTCCGTGAATGAATGGGAGATCAAATAGGATTGAAACTTTCATGGCATGAAAGGCTATACATAGATATCCATGAGGGAGTCTGTAAGAGACTGAAACTAGAGAAAGGGCTGCCAGTCTCTCCTGATGACTAAGATGTTGCTGGTCACTATTCTTTTTTACTTTTGAATCTCTGAGGTCTCTGAAGTTGAGTGATACGCTTAGACAAATACATGCCAAAGAGCGCATTATATTCAATAATGGGTCTGATAAGATATGAGTTAAGGGGAATTAAGACTTCTTTTGATCTAGTGGAGGTGCCTTTGGAAACTAGATGGGACAGATAAAAGGGTTTCTGAATTACAGTGGAGACATGATGGTCAAATGCTAAGGAATTATAAACAAGAATACCCAGATCCCTTACAGCAGTGTCTGATTGGAGGGGTGTATCTCCTATATGGCAACTAAAACTGTTTTGTTTACAAAATGGACTATGCTACATTTGTTTACATTTAATTTGAGACTGTCTGCCCTTGTATTAGTTGTTAACATGGTCTAGGCCATGTTGAAGCAAATATGAGTCAGTTGAAGATGAAATAATAGCACCTAATTTTAAATGGGCTACAGAATATCTTTGCCTGATGTTGGTAGTTTCTATACGATATCCCCAGATCCCAAATAATGTTGCCACTTTTTATGCTTTGATCAGTTATTTTGTAGTCATAATTTATTTATTTTCTTTCCATACCTCAAGATGCTACATTTATTGACATTTAAGCTGAAGTCACTGGTATTGCACCAAGTATGCATTTAGAGAACAGTGCAATCATTTATTGAAGTAGTTATCCTGTCTAACTTGCAGTAATCAGGATATTGGTTTATCAAGAGTCCATTTCCCACTTTTACATCTGAGAATACTAGTGCACAAACTAGTGCACTCCCAGTAAAGTGTCATGTGGTACATCACTAGTAAACCCCTTTGGAATGCAAAGATACTTCCCAATCTTGACTTGGTGCATCCTCTTGCTTAACTAGTGTTTTGCCATTGAACTATGAATGGATTGGCATATAATGTTTTTTTTTTAATTTGTCAATTATTCCGTTATGTGGAATATTGTGAAATACTGTTGGAATGCCTTAAGAACATCAGGATAAGTAGTGTATATTGTTAATACAAAATCAAGTGCTTCTGCTAACTCTTGAAAGAATGCCACAGGTTCCATTAAGTAAGACTTCCACTTAACGGAATATGATTCTAACCATGATATTACACAGGCTCCTAAACAAGCTGGTGGATCCATAAGTGAGCATATTGCCAAGGGCCACGTGCTAACATTTTGTTTAACATAGCTCCCTAGAGTTTTTTCATATTTCCTTGATTCTCTGATTCTGTGTAGCCAGCCTTTAAGTATGTTTCCTGGTTCCATGCCATTTCAGAGTTTGTACCAGTGTCACATATATTGGAACATGCAAGATCTAATAGAACAAAACAAGTTGGTGTACCAGCAAGTAATTCTGAAAACCAGTCTTCTTCTTCTTCTTCTTCTTTTGTCTTTTCCCAGTTAGGGGTCGCCACAGCGGAACTCCGGTCCGCTAATGAAAAACAGTCTATTGAACTGAATTTAGGTTGCTGTGGTGGCAAGGCCAAATGCAAACCATGTAGTTTTATTACATCATTACTCAAATACACTGAATGAGGACATGTTTAGTCTTAAGATTAATCACATTGCAGGGCAGGGAGGATAAAGATTCTTATACGCATGTAATGGCATCCAAAATGTTTTAATTTTTTTATTGGTCTTTGCAATAACACTATTAATTTGAAGGTATCATTTCGGATTTTCATCAGCAAACCCAAAAGTTTAGCTGTATAAGCTTCCATTATTTATTCTTATCTAGAATCATGACATGAAAGATTATATCAGGTACAATAGTCTTCATCCGAGAACATGCACTGAGTTTTTTTTTTTTGTATTAATCTGAAGACAAAAATTTCAGACTGAACTGTTGGCCCTCAGATTTCTTCTGAAGGTCATCCTGGGCCTGTGGTGAACTGAGTGATACACAATTTTAATTATAGATCGGTACAGGGTAGACAGGCAGCACTGTGCATCCTACACATTGTCATGCTGTCTTTGGGATAATCCCCTCACATTAGAAATTAAGGTATGCCTGAACCTTTATATATTGGCCTTTCCAGTGGCAGATGTGTAATAATGCAAGGTGTAAAAGCCAGCTGCTATTTGTATACAGTTCCTGGCAATCATATGCAGCAAGGCAGATGACTACATCCATTTCCCAAGTACACCACAAGAGTAATAGAGTACCAAGGAACATTCCTGCACCATAGACAACCTCCCTTACCCTTGGTGCAATTAATTGGATTTGTACCAATTAAAACCCCAAGTAATGTAGGTGCAGAGCTGTATTGCAACCTGAAGTGGTGTGCATGATGCCACCATATGACAGAGAAGTGCCATACATGCAATGTTTCAAGACAGTGAGATCCCTCATGGGATACTACTTGGTAGGTATAGCTGTACGGAATATGTATGTGTACTGTAGTAGTGTGTTCTGGTGAATTGCTAGTGTTTTTTCTTCTCCATACTAACAGATGACTGCAATTTTCCACTGGATCTTGGCTCGTGACAGTTTTTAGGCCCCCATAAAGCCCTGCAGAGGATACATTTAGCATGTGCACACCATAACACAGAATACACTTGAGTGAGTGTTTGGCATTCTATAATCCAGACTTAAATGTCTGGATACATCTGAGGTACATTGTAATATGCACTAGAAAAGGTCACATAGATAGTCACCATTTCTACCATGCTGCCCAATATAAACATCCAAGCACAGAGGCCAACAAGTCCTAGGTATAGATAGTTTGCCTCAAGAATCACAGTCACCTAACCAGGAATAAGTACTGGCTTCACAAGAAGACACAGGAAACACAGGTGACTTACCACCGAGATACGGGTGACAAAGGCTGTGTCCACATAAGCAGGCTCAGGCAACCCAGCAACAGCTAGCTCAGAAGTTTGAATCTTGATGCACCACATGTACATTTGTACACAGAGCAACATGTAATGTATACACAATAGCTCTCTATAAAGCTAGACAACATGTAATGGTCATGTTAATTATATGTCAGCTCCATCTAAGGAGCATCATACATACACACATTTGTAACAATATGTGTTATATTGGATCAGGTACCACCATGCAGGGAGGCAGAGCAGCAACATATGATGTTATCAGTAATGCAGCAGGGTGGGTATGAGAACATAATTACTTGGTTATCAGATGTGCAATAAATACTGCAGAAATTCCATCTGGGTGTGTGCATCACATGTGTTCTGTGTCAATCCACTGATTCAGCAGTGGGCAGACAAAAATATGTCTGCTGCAAATGTGTGTTTATTTATTTTTATTTATCCTATGATGACCAGCTTTGTCACACAACACTAATGGACTCTTTTCAGGGGAAACCCAAGATAGTAGCTACACTACTAGGGGAAATTTAAGCAGGCCATCGGGGAATTTCCCCTAATCTTCATACAAGTAATTGTACGGGGACCTAATTCTGTATGGCACTTCCTGCCTTCCCTTCTGAGTGCAAAGGGGGCTTAGAGAAGCAGGAAGCATGCAGGAGAAGGAGAGTAAGATCGCCAGTAAGGAGAATGAATGTGCTGTTAATCGAACAGCAGTGAAAGCTAATGTTTTGGAGAAAGACTAGGAGAATGGGAAGAAGGAGGAGGATGGTAGCGGCAAAGTAATTGAGGCAAGAAAAGGTGATACACAACCACAGGATGGTACTATGGCAGATTCGGAGGAAATTTTTCATAAAAAATTGTTTGCCACAGATATTTTGGCATCAGAATGTGTTATTACAACCCTCCAAATGGGATGGTTGTGGGATGCTTATTTAAAATAATTAGTGGACCAAAGTGAACCGGAGAGAGAGATAAGGCAGCATCCTAGGGAGAGATAATGGAGAGAATTCAGAGAGATGATAATATGCAAGAAAAGAAGGAAGAGAAGAAATATGCCCAGACAGTGAGAGAGGGCAAAAGAAGAAGAGGAAATAAAACAGAAATCAAAAGAAAATTTTGTATGAAGATAAGCAGTAGGACCAAAAGGGAACTGGACAGGTATGAGGTATGGGACAGCGTCATAGCACCACTGGGGATAAACCCCAGAGAGGTAAGAGCCTTTATTTGTATTAATAAGGATACATACTGTGGCATATGTTTTGAAGAGGTTCAGTATATGAAGAAATTTTTGGAACAGTATAATAAAAGGAAAGACACTAACCCATGGAACTTATATGTAATTCAGGCTTTCAATAGAGAAGCCAAAAAGGAAATATTTGTACAATTCAGAACTGAAGTTTAAAAAAGTGACTTGAAAGAATATTTAAAAACTATATGTAAGGATGTTTTGCATGCTACAAAAATGTATGATAATAGAGGTCTGTGGATGGGGGGGTGTAATATTGAAAATGCAAGAAGAAAAAAAGTGAATTTAGTTAATATAATTAATGTTGAAGGAAACAGGGATATGGCGAGATACTGGGGATAGACTAAGACCTGTTTTTATGTGGTAAGGATGATCACTTGATTAATAATTGTGACAAAAGAGCTAAAGTGAGACATAAAGCAAAATAAATGTGAACAGAAATGTATAAAATGTGAAAAGATAGGTCATTGGATTGTACAGCATTAGAGGAACATACACAAGACACAATGTTAGCACAATAGAAAGTTGTTCTAGAGCCTGTAGAGGAAATGTGACATGAACAAATTAA
The DNA here is from genome assembly GCF_019279795.1 of Protopterus annectens. Lineage (NCBI taxonomy): Eukaryota > Metazoa > Chordata > Ceratodontiformes > Protopteridae > Protopterus > Protopterus annectens. Next base: position 1,281,138,203 of record NC_056732.1, on the reverse strand, counting down.
TGAAACTGAGGTAACGATGGATGTGAGAGAAAATATAAATGTAGTAAATGATAAGGCAAGAGATGAGGAAGAGGTAGCAAGTAATTCTAGTGATGAAGGAGATAGTAAGTAAATAAAAGTAAGGAGCAAAAGAGGTTCTATAAGTGAAAGGGTAAAAGACAGAAAACAAAAGTTCAGAAGTGCACCTCAAAAAAGAAATAAAAAAAGGAAAAAGAAAACAATTAAATCCACACATTAAAGTGAGAATCCTAGCCATCAATGTTAATAGTACAAAGAATATTCAACATAGGCTAGCAATATTAGAGTGGTATATGACGTTATGGTTTACTATCATAATTTCGAAGACAACTCAGTCGACCGCATTATGTTTGAACATGAAAAGTCAAACACGGCAATGTCGAACTTCAAAAGCAAGCCTAGAAACGGGTTTTAACATGGGTCGAGATAGGGGTTCACTGCTATTGCCGAACTACAAACCTTGCCCCTATCTCGACCCATGTTAGAACCCATTCCTAGGCTTGCTTTTGAAGTTCAACATTGCTGTGTTCGACTTTCTGTGTTTGAACATAGTGCAGTCGACCGAGTTGTCTTAGAAATTATGATAGTAAACCGATGTTATACATGGATATTATAGCACTCATTGATATTAGAATAACAACGGATGAAAAAAAGAGAACAAGTTAATGGGTTATGGAAAGATAAAGTACTGTGGAATTTAGGCAGTGAAAAATGTTCTGGTATAGTCATTTTATGCAAAGATTAGATAGACATTTTGGACTGTACAATACTCCTTGTTGGACGAATAATACTAGCACACATAAGGTATTAGAAGCAAATCTATAGAGTGATCACAGAAACAAAGAGAAGTTATGTTTAGAAAAATAATGGACTAAGTGAGTTTAAATATGCAAATCATTTTATGGGGGACTTTAATTATGATTCAAGATATAGACAATTCAAGATATAGACAAAAAGAGGGAGCAGATGTTAAAGTAATTTTTGATATGATTAAGTACAACAATATGTACTTATGGAAAAATAAAAATGGACCTATAAAAGAATCAATTTAAGAAGTAAAACTGATTATTTTATAGTCTCAGACTGTTTAAGCATATTATGTCAAGGGTGAGAAATCACAGGGTTTTCTGATCACCCCCCTATAAAGATAGAAATAGAAGAAAAGAGAAATAATATAAAGATAGGTAAAGGAATAAAAGGAATCAATGAGTCAGAATTAAATCACGTTTCCTCTTTTGTCACATTATATTACAATTATGGAATGATCACATACTTATGAAAGGATTTTATAAAGACTGGATGAGTTGGTGGACTAGTTTGAAAGAAAAATATAAAAAAAGAAGTAACATGATGGTGAAAATGAAAAAAGTTTACATGATTTTGTTACATACAAGGAAGCCAGTGATCAAATATTTGAAAGTATAGCAAGCGAAAGCGAAATGTTCATAGAAAAAGAAAGTATGTTGTATAATATGAATCAAGAAAAAATTAAAATATTGTTTAAACAAAAATACTTTTTACTAGGTAAGAAAGAAGAAATAGTGTCATACTTAAATAAAATGGTTAAAGAAGACACAGGGGGCAATTCAGTAAAGCCTATATATTTTTTTTGGTGTATGCATCACGGCAGCACAAACAATTTTAGATTCAGTAAGCATTGCTTGGCAGTACCCAAGCATGTGCAAACAGGAAAACTTCTAAGGAATGGAAATTTCCTCATAAGTAGGTGAGTCTTATGCAAATGAGCCAGGTGGAAAGATTCAACAATTTGAAAGGCATCTGTGTAGACTCCGTGTCAGTGTCCCTAGCGTACACAGAATTTTTTCATGTACAGGAGTCTACACAGACAGAAGGGGATGTAAAAATCCACAAATATGGACATAACGCCCCTGAAAAGGTTAGATCACACACACACACACACACACACACACACACACACACACACACACACACATATATATATATATATATGGAATCACTACGTAATACCAAAACTACATACTCCCGAAGCCCACAATACCGAGACTAAAATCCCTAAACCACACATTACCGACATTCTAAAAGCGCGAAATTCAAAATCGCGAAAATACTACATACATACAGCACACACACAAACATATACACAGCCTCCCCCCATAACCAAACAAACCACCCTACACTAAAGATAAGCAGGGGGGCTTTGTCCCCCTGCACTCCCCAACTTTAATATTCCAACTCCGAGATCGCACAGATATACACACAAGGCAAACTCACACCCACACATTATAGCCCCTCACACACACACACACACACACACACACACACACACACACACACACACACTAAAGCCCCTCACAAACACACTTACACACACATACTTACCTGAACCGCAACACCAGAAGCGCTAACTCAAAATCCCTTACCATCGGGATTTTGAATTTCGCACTTCTGGTCTTTCGGTAATATGTGATTTCAGCTACGTGGTCTCGAGCATTTGAAATTCGAGATTTCAAACGTTCGAGATTTAGTAGTGTTCCCATATATATATATATATATATATATATATATATATATATATATATATATATATATATATATATATATATATGCAAAAGGTACCTTGTGAATGTCTGAAAAAGGAAGGGAATATGTAAAATTAATAATAATTTTTTAATAATCTTGGCATGTTTGCACTATGTGCTGCAGTGCACAAACATTCTTAACAGAAATAAAATAAATAAATAAGTAACATTTCTAATACTGTTTTCACAAATGTAGTGTAGGACCTTGCATCGGGTGCATACTTGATATTACCCAGCTCACACTACTATGAACCATGTAGTTTCTAGGGTGTCAGCATGGATATGTATGCAAATGAGGTGGATTTCTTGATTTGCTAAAAGGAGTAATCCTGTCTGCATATCCATTTCATGTAGGCTTCTATACAATGTTGATATTCCCACTGGGTGTGAATGACATCAGGGGGTGTGTCTTACCATTTTTAGAATTTTTTGCTCCCAGTGCGTGTGTTTGCATGGTGCACTGCATAGCCTAACATGTTCATGTGAGCAGACTACCTACGTGACAGTGATGACATAGGCAGCACTCAATTAAAACTGGATATCTTAAATAACTATTCATGACCTTTGTATAAGCTATGCTGCACGCCGTGATGTATAGTGCTGCCTCATGCACTAAAGTAGGACTTTTAAATTATGTCAGTTATATTCTGGGAATATGAACTGTATCATAATTAGCCAATCCCACATGGTGGACCCACTCCAGAACTGTATAAAGTATGCATACACCCTACATTCTCATATTCCCGCAATACTCTGGACCACTGGAGTAGAGACTTGGGAATTTTAACTGGGATAATGCTAGGGGGTGCTGCAGCTACTCTACATCTGTATGTGATAGATGCTGAAGTCAGTGCTGCTAGTGGTGCTGACAATAGGTCTAGGCCAAGTAGGAGAAGAGTGTTCAGGCTCAGGATAACCTTCAGGAGCTACATGAACTGGAAATTGTAGAGTGCTACAGGGTGGACAGGGACATATCACAAGAACTCACTGAGCTCTGCCACCCTCAACTCAGAGCCAGAGCTAACAGAGGGGAATCCATCCCAGTGGAAATAAAGGTATGTGTAGCCCCTAGGATACTAGCTATAGGTACTTTTCAAAGACCAACTGCATACATGATGGAGGTGTCACAGGCATCTGCATCCAGGATACTCCACCAATTCCTGGATGCTATGCTTCCACATGCCAGTGTACACATATCTTTCCTCCATTCCTCTGAGGTGAGGACAAGCAATATGTAACACTTCTACCATGTAGCACACACTACCCTGAAGTACTGGTGTCATAGATTGCACACATGTACACATCAAGGCACCACCTGGTGAGCAGGGTACAATCAACGGTAACCACAAGGGGTACCACTCCATCAACTGGAAGGTCATGTGCATCCTGGCAACTCTGGCAGTTATCATGATTCCCATATTTGGCACACATCACAGCTGTACTGGATGTTTGCTAGGGAGGACATCACACAGGGCCATTTACTGGGGGATGCTTGTTACACCCTGGAACCATGGATGATGACACTCATCAGAATTGTGCACATGCCCATGGAAGAATGCAATAATGAGGCACACACAGAAACTAGGAACATCATAGAGTGTGTGTGTTTGGGCTTCTGAAGTTATGATTCCAATGCCTCGATATATCTGGTGGAGCCCTGCAGCATACTCCAGCCACATGGGCACAGATATTCACAGTATGTCCTATGCAACACAATCTGATCCTGCGGAAACAGCTGCAGCAGGATCAGCAAAGGGAAGGGAAGGGATGCAAATCCCCTCACCAGTTCCTAGGTCACCAAAGTGGAGGACTCGGAGGAGGAACCCCCTGCTAATGTCCCTGTAGGCAGATGTAGACATGCTCAGTATGCCCTGGCTTTGGTTAAAAGACAATGCATAGCACATTCACTGATAACCTAGGGACCTAGGGGCTGACACCTTACTCCTACTCACATACATAAATTGAAATGGATGCCAGGCAACTCACACATCCTGTACCTATCCATGTATTGGTTGTGTACTGCTTGTACCAGACAGAGTCAGCCCTGAACTGCAGTCGTGTCAATTGCTGCATTTGCAGGATAAGTCTGAACCTACACAGTAGTCTAGTGGATTATTATGATATGTCATTGTATGTATGGAACGGGTACATTATGCAAGTAACTACAGAGGGCTAGTGACATCTACATGCCATGGGACTACAGATACCCATACAACTAACATGTTTCCATTTATATTCAGCAGGCCTCATGCATGGAATATTCATGCAGCCCTTCTGCAACAGTTAACTGGTACATCATTGAAAGGAGACGTAAGACAGTGGGGTTAAATGATAATCAGACTATCATGTATCCCAGCAGAACATGTGGTGTTGTTTCCCAACCCCCAACACAGCAGTGTTCTCTTGTAACTGCTGTAACAGTAACTCATCAATGGTATATGAGCATTTCACTCAGTCTAAGGACAGTAATATAGAAACTGATCTTACATTGTATGCTTAGGTAACAGAGGAATAGCCAATGCACATATTTGTGCAGGTGACTGTGTTATGAATGACCCTGTCTGTCAAGAAGCTTCTGTGGCTCAAAGAAGTGAGGCAATTACCTTGTGTGATGGTGTTCATGTCTCTAAACTAGAAGTATCCACTTTTTTTGGATGTGAGGTATTAATAATTTGTGTTCTACAGACTGTCAGTCTGTGTGTGCTGTGCTACTATTAACCTCTTTCATATATTAATTACATAAAACAACTTTTGAAAATCTTAGACAATGTGAGTGAAGTGCAGCAGTGCATAAACAGGGACATGTTATATTATGTAACACACAAAATCCCGGACTGCAGTACAGCTAGGTGAGGGCTGGAGTCAGATTATAACTAGCCAAAACTTCCACTGGGCATGCTGATACACTTAGTTAAGCAGAGCACAAATTCATTGCTCCTCACACAATGACTTTTAAAATATATGTCTATAGATGCAGGAAGCCTTTTCCTCTGTTGACACATGGTTATCCGATGCCCAAATAATACTCAACCCAAACAAAACTAAACTACTCATCTTCCAACCCACCAAACATACTCAAAACAACTCTCACTTTAACATCACAGCAAAAGACAACACCACCATATACCCAACTGAACACACCAAATTGCTAGGAGTGGAAATAGACAATAAACTAAAATTTGACATTCACATATCCATGACCATAAAAAAAGTCCACAAAAAAACTAGGAGCGTTATACAGAAATAAGCAATTTCTAACCAAAGCAGCAAAGATTTCAATAGCAAATTCCCACCTTATCTCCACCCTACTTTATGCCTCTCCAATATATACCAACCTAAGGCAATGCGATCTAAACAAGCTAGAGACCTGCTACAACAAAATCGACAAATTTGCCACAGGGCAGCCTGCCGTAGTCACCACTGTCTCTCACTTGCTGACTTGCTGAACTGGGCTGGCTTGAACTCCCTCACCTCCTTCAGTGGTATCAACTCTCACTCGCCCACAAACTAGTAAACCATCCACTAAATGTTCCATCCCTCCAGAATCTGCTCCAACCCTATCTCACCACCAGACCACTAAGATTCAGCAACAAAAATCACTTGCAGATCACTAAAGCCAATAACTCTGCTGGTGAAGCACTATTCTCTTGTGCCATAGCCAAATTATGGAACTCACTCCCACCCACAATTACCTCCGCACCATCATGCACCCACTTCAAAACTTTACTAAAAGCGCACCTAAAAACATGCTGGCTATGCCCTTGAAACTCCCACTCTAATATCATCCACCCCATCCAACCAACACCTTTCTTTCCACTCCACTACCTTGATTATAGCAAGCTCAGATGCTCATAAGCCTAGTACTTATTATACAGCAGGAACTTCTCATTGTAACATTTGTTAATGTCTGTTATGTACTTCACAGATAAAGATTCTAGTTGTCTACTGATGTACTATGTTCTTCATCTGTAAATATGTTGTAAGTAATTGCTATGTCAAATTGTTAATCACTATGTAATCCAATGTAACTACTGTCTGTTTATTTTAACTGTGGAGCTTTTCTCTCTAGGCCTCCACTGAAAATGGACCTACATCCAGTCAGACACTCCCAGTCAACAAATTTAAATAAATAAATAAATAAATAAATAAATATGTGTGTGTGTGTGTGTGTGTGTGTGTGTGTATATATATATATATATATATATATATATATATATATATATATATATATGTATATGATCTGTTACACTCCTCCCAGTCTAGTGTCATTAGTTCATTCAATCTAATAGACAACATTTGTGAAGGCCAACCCACTCAGATTCTTAACCTTGAATTAACGTCTGTTCCAGCTTTCTCCATTTCCACTTTACTGAAAAAAAAACATTCTAAGCTTGTTTCCCCCCTTTCCTGTAACAAGTTTCATCTAGATACAGATTTTTTGTATCCAGGACTGTCTGTAAGCTTCTGAGCCCCCCACCCCCACCGCTTAACTAGGGTTAAACTATTCCTGGCGCCATAAAGTTTTCTCTTCAAGTTTTCCATTGCAACTAGCCAGCTTTTTAGTTTTAGCACTCAAATCTATTTCTTTGAGCTCAGCACTTGTTTAGAACTTGTAAGCACTAAATAAACTACAAATTACTACAGCACTCAACTTTCCTCACTTGTCTAGAGGAAAACAATTTTTAGTACTTAATAAATAAGCACCTATGCAGGCATGTCTAATGGTCAGCTCCTGGTGTTTTCTCCTGTCTACCTGATGAATCTGGGCATCTTGGGGCAATGCAGCAATTGCCTCATGTACACAGACAACCCTCTCCTCCTACCACCCAACACTACAACCTGTGAGAGATGCACTTATATAGCCACACTGGAAGCAAAGCTCTCTTCACCAAAGGCTGCACTAGACAGTCAAGAGGAGAAGGTAAACACTTGCACCACACCACACTCATCACATAGTCCCTGAAAACCTACACCACCAAAACAGACAAATAGAAGCACAAAACACATGCCTGCATTCGTGGATGCGCTTAATAAAAATCTGCCCAAGCAACCGAGACCTCCAAAGCAGAAATGCAAGCAACCTCCACCCCCCAACAAAACCAAAATGACACATAGCCCACAAACTCAGTGTGCCACTCAACTACAACCCATAAGGCATAATGTACCCAACACTCTAGTAATAGGTGACTCTACAGTCAGGCACACTGATGTTCCACTCACCAGGCTAAACAAGGAAAAAGTTACTGTCAGCTGCCTATTGGGTGCCAGGATCTGACACATAATGCACGCACTCAGGTCACTCCACAACAAGTACAAATATGACTCTGTCATTGTCCATGTTGGTGTGAATGACCTGAGATGTACCTCCCTGGACTACATGAAAAGAGACATGGAGGAGCTCTCAGATCTTGTTGCCCAGGCAGGTATGACCCTAGCCCTGAGTAGCATCCTGCCATCACCCAGAATGGTACCGCAGTACAAGGACAAAATGATTGACTTCAACAATTGGCTAAGCTTCTGGTGTTATTCTAAGGGAATCCAGTATCTGTCTGCCTGGGATGACATGATCGACAGACCACTATGCTTTGCCAGAGATGGCCTGCACCTGTCGCCCTTTGGATTCCAGATGCTGGCAAAGGCTTTTGTTACCCCTATAGTGCCTTTTTTAGGCAAGGTTCAAATGACAAATTCACCACCGTAACAGGTACAAGCAAGCAAAATCTAAGGGTAATGCTACTCAATGCTAGAAGTCAAATCCTCAAAATGCACTCACTTGAGACACTCCTTAAAATGGAGAACATCGACATCTATGCAGTAACATGAGACCTGGTTCAAAGCTCCAGAGAGCACTCCTGCATTACCAAGCTATACTTCATACCACACCTTTCGGCCACCTAACCCAGACCGAAACACTAAAGGCGGAGGCGTGTCCATATTCATTAAGGATATCCACACCTGCAAGCTAGTTGCTCAGCATAATGCATCCAAGATTATCCAAGTTCAACTAACTCTGGGAAAGACCGCAATCCAGATTGTATCTTGCTACAGACCTCCCACCATGCCTCAGGATTTTCACTCCTCTTTTCTTGATACGCTGGAAAATATTAGGGTACAACCCAACACCCTAATAATGAGTGATTTCAACTACCCCACTATCAACTGGGAAAACTACTCATCTACCAACTCTTTTGCTCAACATTTTCTGGAATTCATAAATTCCAACGCTTTGGATCAACTTATCCACACCCCCACCAGGGGCAACAGTATCCTAGACCTGGTCATCACCAACATGGGTGACCAGTGCTCCACATCAGAGGTCAATTCCTTGTTGGTCTGATCTGACCACAAGCTAATCACTCTAGACATCCGCATCCTGCCCCCACCCCCCATTAGGGAAACAACTGTAAAACATTTCTCCAAAGCCAACTTCATGCTTCTTAAGATAGAAGTGGCAAACTTCACGACACCCATGCAGATGGACAATAGAGGTACGACTGCTGAATACTACACAAATGCACTTTATAAGTACTTACACAAGTGCATGGATCATGCTATCCCTAATAGAACCAAGATGCTATCCTCCAAAAAAAGGAAGGCAATCTGGTGGTCTTCTGCCATAAACAAACTCTACAAAAGAAGAAAGAAACTGTTGCAAAAAAGAGTAAAATCCCATGATTGGAAAAACTCCCTGGTCACCCTCAGTAAGAAGCTGAGATCCCTCATAAAATCCTCCAAAGCTAGTTATGAAAACAAAATTGCCACTAATTCTAAAGACAACCACAAAGCATTCTATAGCTATGTCTAGAATCCCAATGGCAACACTCAGATCTGCTCTGTTACAGCACAACCGCAGTAAATATACAGAACCAACTGATATTGCCAACATCGTGGCAGCTAGGATCAGTGTTAACTTTACCTGCCTCTCACCCCCTAAAGGGCCCATCTCTATACCAGAAGAATGCAAAGTACCTGTAATTATGGCTGCACAGATAAAACCCTCACTCTCCAAAGCCATGAACATAGCATCCATGGGACCTGACAACATCCCAGGCTGCCTTCTACATGAACTACAGATTGAACTGGCACCCCAACTAAGTACCATGTTCAGTCATAGCCTCAACTCAAGCTTGTGCCCATTGAATGGCGCACCACAATGTTTATCCCACTCCACAAAGGGGGAGTCATGACAGACCCCGGGAACTACCACCCCATTAGCCTGATGAGCCTGGTCTGCAAGTCCATGGAATGTATCATCATGGAACTCATAAACAAAGACATTGGAGATCTCCAAACTCTGGACCCTACACAGTTCGGGTTTGTAAAAGGCAGATCATGTCTCCTAAACCTAAAAGACTTCTTTGAAGCAGTCACCAAAGCCATAGATGAGGGTAAGGTGGTTCACACAGCCTATCTAGATCTTGCCAAGGCATTTGACACCATCCCCCAGTCTGAATTATAGATAAACTCACTAAACTAGGTATAAATCCCTATGTCACAAGATGGGTTGCCAACTGACTTACTGACAGAACCCACAATGTGAAAGTAGCAGACTCCAAATCAGAATTCAAACCAGTGACAAGTGGAGTACCACTGGGTTCAGTCCTGGGTCTTCTCCTGTTTGGTATCTACTTCTCTGAAGTACAGGCTAACACAGAAGGTCTTTGGCTAACTAAGTTTGCAGATGACTGCAAACTAGGAACCATAATTGAAACTCCTAACGATGTGTACATCCTACAAAAGGGCCTCACTGAGACAGATGCCTGGTGTCAAAGCCATAGCCTCAAGCTCATTGCCAAAAAGTGCATTATCATGCCCTTTGGTAAAACCACTGTACCCATGAACTACAACATAGGCGGTAGTCTCCTTAACACTGAAAGTGTGATAAGAGACCTTGGGACACAGGTGTACAATAGTCTCTCCTTTGATAATCACATTGCCACAGTGGTCAGAAAATCCTTCTACATGGCACATCGCATCACAAAAGGTTTCTCATCCAAAAAGAAAGAGATCATTGCTCCCCTCTACTCATCACTCATTAGACCCATTATAAAGTACAATGCCCCTTTTGGTATGTACCTCACAAGACATCTACAACAACTGGAAAGGCAGCAGAAATACCTCAAAAAGAGGATTACTGGCCTCAAACAGATGCCCTATGCAGACCTTCTCAAAAAACTCCAGTTTTACTCCGTCGCATATCACCTACTCAGAGGCGATCTCTGGCTAACATACAAAGCTACGTCAAACCCAGAGCTGTTGGACATGCTCCACTTAAAGAAATCCCAATCCCTCCAAGCTATACGCTCTTGGGGCCTAAAGCTTGTCACCACAATAAACAGAACATGCTGGAAGGATATATTCCTGTCCCAGACATTTCCCATACTCTGGAACAGACTACCTAGCTATGTCAAACAGAGCTACTCATTAGCACTTTTCAAGAAAAATCTTGATGATTGGATGGGAAATAGGAAATTCACCCCGGGGATAACTTCTGTGTCTCTGCTTGACATGGGCACAGGAAAATAATTTTTTTGGGTAGCGAAAGCCAGGGTACCTTTTTGGCTAGGCTTATATAGGCCCTACAGCCTAGTACCGAACTATGAACCTATATATATATATATATATATATATATATATATATATATATTTATATGTATGTTCTTACTATCTCTCATTTTATATATATATATATATATATATATATATATATATATATATATATATATATAGATGTGTGTGTCTCTCACTATATCTCTTTCTCCCTATATATTATACATGTAGATGTGTGTATCTATCTATAAATATATATATATATATATATATATATATATAGAGAGAGAGAGAGAGAGATATAGATATAAACATATACCCATACATCTCTGTATCTCCCCATATATCTAGATAACAATATATATATATATCACACACACACACACACACACACACACACACACGCTTGTGTGTGTGTGTATGTGTGTGTGTGTGTGTGTGTGTGTGTGTGTGTGTGTGTGTGTGTGTGTGTGTGTGTGTGTGTGTGTGTGTGTGTGTGTCTGGGTGTGTCCCTTATAAATATATATATATATATATATATATATATATATATATATATATATATATATATATATATATATGTGTGTGTGTGTGTATGTGTGTGTGTATGTCTGTATTGCCCAACATATCCAGATTATGATTATGGTGAGTAAAGCTGTAGTATGATGCATATATTATATTGGTCAAAGGACCAAACGTACATGCTCAACAGTAAATAATGCATTTGCTTACAGCCACTGCACATGGCTGGATGTCACCACACACACACCAACAAGTAAACAAGTTGCGTAATGTATAATGTTGTGTACTCACACATTGACAGGTTGACAGAACAAATTGTTTTTGGCCACCCAAATGCAAACAGACACATATGGACAAAACGGTTACTGTTGCCACATTGCTAGAATAAAAATCAGCTATCTGACTGCTAGGCTTCTAGATGCAGATGACAGTAAGAAGCAATGCCACTCTGCAGGCCACATACACTGTTCAACACAGGCCTTGTTTATGTCCTCTGTAAGTAGTCCCCTGCAATCATTTATAAAACAGACTTGATCCATGGTGTATGCATTAAACACTGTGTTCTGCAGTGTATAAGACTAGATTGATAGGGGCTCTAGTCTCACTTCAGCCCGTTTGTGTGTGTATGTGCATCTACCAACAAAATAACTGTAAATCCCCCACTGACTTCCAAACTGCAATGGATCTGCACTTTTTGGCCCTTTAATTTGATGCCGGCCTCCAAACTCCTATCTTCCAGAAGGCCTGCTGATGTCATCTACCATAAGACTATCAACAGCTATCTTAACATCATACTCAAGCTGTGGCATGTGCATTAAGTAATGTATTCTGTAGTGTGGAAGACTAGATAAGTGGGAGTTTTAATCTCACTCCAGCCACTTTGTGTGTTTTATGTGCATGTGCATCTCCCTAAAAACAAGTGTGACTCCTCAGTGCCTTGCAAACTGCAATATATCTGCACATTTTGGCCCTTTCAGTTGATGCAGGCTTCCAAACTCCTGTCTTCCACAAGGCGCGCTGATGTCATCTAGAATAAGACTACCAACCTCCATCTTAATGTCAGACTTAAGCTGTGGTGCATGTGATTTCTATTGTGTAAGACTAGATAGGTAGGGGTTCTAATATCACTCCAGCCTACCCCCCCTTGGTGTGTCTGGGTGTGTATGTGCATTCCCTAAAAACAAACATCATTACCACACTGACTTAAATAGAGGTAGGGTTTTGCACTATTTTGAGTGTAGCAGGTGATGCAGGCCTCCAAATGCCTGACGGTACTTAAAGAGATGTCAGTATCAAACATGAGCTGTGATGCACACTGTGATCTGTAGTGTGTAAGACTAGATAGGTAGGGGTTCTAATCTCATTCCAGTCAACTTGGGGGGGTGTGTGTGCTGCGTAGTGTTCTGTAAACATTAATTGGTAGTGGTACTCTTCTTACTGTAGCCAAGTTGGTGTGAGTGGATGTTAGTCCGAGCATTTTACATCAGCCTATCGGATTCTATGATCATTGGAATTTACTAGGCTAATGGCCATAGGGCCCTTACAATCCTAACCAAGTTCTTACCCTTATTTATACCATCAGCACCTATTGCCTCTGTCCAAATGGTGCAATGTCAGAACCCCCATGGTAAAATTATGGTCACCTATCCAATCATACAGATTTCATCTGAATAGGGCCAATGAGGTGCTCTGTTTGACATTAAGTGGGAGTCTGTTCCAAAGGTTTGTTAAACTCTGGAAGACATATCTCTCCCTCCAGCATGTTTTACTGATGTCACATACAAGGTTAAAGTCCTTACTGTGAGTAACCTGTGTACCATTTGACTTATAGATATGCAGCATTTCCAATAAAACAGAGTCACAGATCGCCTTGTATGCAAGGCAGAGATCACCTCTGAGTAATCTGTATGATGCAGACTAATGTGACAGTGATTTCAAATAATCCCCATAGGACACATGATGAAGACTTGAATTTCCCTTGTGAGGAATCTTTGCAGTCTCTGCAATTACCACTGGTGCTTGGAAACATGGATAACAAAATGGCCATTTCACTCAAATATTGGCCTGATAAGAGAAGAGTACATGGAGTTTATAATTATGTTATATTTAGGTGACAGCACCCTCAGTTATGACATGAGCAATATATAATGCCCTTCTTACCACTGTGGAGACATGCTTATCTAAGGTAAGGTAGGTGTAAGCCTGTGTGCTCAAGTATGGGTGTCCAGGTCTCTCATCCCTGAGTATGTAAGTAAGGTCTAAGATGTGCTACCTAGTAGAAACATTGCTAGTACCAAAAGGAATGACACTACATATATCTGCATGGAGTTTAAGGCCATGATTGTGGCAACAATCATATGGTCATGTATGACCCTCTTGTGGAATATTGACATAATTTATATATTCTATGACCGCTCCCAGTTTGCAGGCATCAGCAAACCGTGTCAGCCACAGACATTCACTTTGTGTTTATACATCAGATAAATGGATTCCAAACATTAAAGGACCCAGGACTGAACCCTGTGGAACATCACTGGCTACAGCTCTGCTATTAGAGGTGGAGACCCCTATTCTGACTATATTAGTTTTATCAGTGAGCCAGTTAGTGACCCCTCTAATAATATTACTGTTGATGGCTAGCAGGGTGGGTTTGTCAATGATGCTTGAGTAGGGGATAGTGTCAGCAACGTGGTGGAGGCAGTCACAGATGTCAGACCGTACTGCATCCATAACCCTGAGCATTCATCTGGTGTTCCTTTTGGAACATGCCTGTGCCTCCATGACAACCCTAAACATACACTGAATGACACATGATGAGACACCTGCAACAGGTGGTAAAGGGACAGTAGACCTCCTATGAGCACCCCTATCAATTTGCCTGTGTGGAGCCTCAACAGCTGTTGGCTATGGCCAGTGTTGGCACTCACTGCAGCCACAGTAGCCACACTTCCCTGTTCAATGTCCCCACCCTCCGACTGTCCAATATATGTGGCCTCATGGGACTGGGTATGTGTAGACATACTGACTATGTATGGTGATAATGAGGGCGGACGAAGGATGTAAACCTCTGTGACAGATTCAGCCCCTGAAACCCCCCAGCTGTGCCTCACTTTTGCCACCATCATCACCAGAGTCTGAAGAGACACTGACATCAGGTTGTGAAGGGAACAAAGACCAACCTCCTAGGTCACCTGTGATATAAAAAGAAAAGCATCACATTAATATCTCCACTACTATGCTCTGCAGTACTATGTTGCAATATATGTTAAGCTGTCTACACTGCTGTCATTATTACAGTCTTGTATAACCCATATCTGATATACTAGGACATGAGGACATTATTTTCTAACCCAAATCTGTAAGTATTTGAAAATGACAGATCTTTAAGCTAGACTGTCATGAGCAAAGCATAAATTATGTAGACTGCTGACATTCTGTAGAACTCTGCACAGTTGACTGGTATGGCCATCTGAATACTCCTGACAATACTGTGAACTCAATTACTGTGGTCATACTTACAAAGTATAGGTATGACCCTGAATTGTGTACAGTCAGAACATATCTGTACATTTGTCAGTCATGCAGACAGTACATCCATCCAGCCAGCAAGCCTGGGATGACACTTTTGCTAATACCTTGAAGTAAATTTACATCTCTGACAAAAATGTTTTGTGCTTACCAGCAGCAGAAGCAAAGCCTCTTCCTATTCCTGACAGTCCTAAAAGGGAGAAGTAATGTAAACAGCATCACATGTTACAGTATAACATTGGTATTATGTCCAAATACGTCCCATTTACAGTAGTTGCTATGCTAGCAGGTATATGGGTCACAGTCTCTGCATGAGCTTAAAACTGCAACTAAATTCCTTCCTCCCACCCCATAAAATACCTGACACCCGTGTAAAACTATGTACACGCTGACACACTAAGTGCTACAGTATTTCAATACTGATCCAAATAAGCATATCTGGGCACTCCTTTTGTCTGGAGACTTTGTATACCACATCCACAAAATATTGTGTGATGAATGCCTGAGAGCTGTTGTGTGTTGCAAGGTTCACCAGGAATACTTCAGTGGCTGACAGAGGTTGTTCTGCTACAGGTCCACCGCCAGTGACCTAACAATCCCTGACAATGTCTGCTGCCCTTCTGCATGCTGAGTGGGTGATGTCTGTGGCAAGATGTCACACCTGCTCATGTGTACAATTCTGGTGACCTATAGCATTTATGTTATGGACCAGTTTGTCCCACAAGGCTTGTCACTCTTGCCTATTTGCCTTCCCTCTGGACAGCAGGACTTGGTGATATTGTCCTAATGTCTCAGTTATGAGGTCATTTTCAGCCTCAGTGAAAGGTGGGTGGCATCTGGAGTGCATGATATCACCTGAAATACAAAAAAATGAGAACATATGTCAGTATCACACACGTGGGTGTACAGTATGTACAGATACAGCAATAAAGGAAGGCTATCAGTATTCCCCGCTTGTTTACACATCTCATATGCATCAGTGTGCCAAACATAGAAAGGATAGAGAACCAACTAGGACAGTAACAATAGTGACCTAATCATGTTTGTGTCATGACAGATATTCACATAAGATCACACACCCAACACAGGAGACCACTTGTAGTATGGCCCATAGCAGGGAACTACCCCCCCATAACATATGTATAAAATGCAATGCCAAACAAATAGCTGTGTAGTATTACAACTGCTAAAAAAGGAAGTATCCAGGAGACCTGTGTCCCTAGTTAACAGATAACATTAAACCTTTGCTGTAGTCTACATCCTATGTAGGTGTTACATAGCTGCAGATCAATGGTACGTCATCTGTACAGTTCTAAGAAAGGCTTACTGATGTATTCCCAGCATATTCAAACATATGCATCATGTTGGAAACAAAATGGTTACATACCTGATGGAGTACAATACTGTTGAAAATACAAATGATGAAAGATACAGATATATAACTTTTGTGACAACGAGTTCACCATAGAAAGTAACTCTCATGCACAATGGTTCCCCTAGCTAGGAGTTTGCCTTATTAAGATGGTTCTCATTAGCAGATGATTGCCTCTGAGTCAATCTGTTGTTCAGAAATGCTAATTGCAGTCAACACAGCTGATTTGCAGTATAATCAGGCAACCCCATGCAACTATTCAACAAGATATAAAGATTCAGTGTAGATTCCATCCCCTTTTTGATATCTTGCGGTGGAAATTCCTGGGATATAGATACTATGTCAGCACAGAGAGGATGTTTGTAGTTGATACTTATTACATACAGATGTGTGCTACAGGATGCAGCTGCTGCTGCTGCTGCAGGCAATAAGCATAGTCAGAAGAGGCTGCAGACTGTGGAGGACAACACTTATGAGTAACGGTGTGACCTGTGGCAGCCTTGGTGTACAGTCAGAGCCTGATTGACGGAGCCCATCCCACAGGAAATTGAGGTATGTGTTTAAGGTAAGTATGTTACCCAAAGATATCATTAACAGAGTAAAAGGCAACATGATTGTTTTGTCCTAGAAAAAGGTAGTGGGTACACTTGCCATTATGTCAACCATATGGACAACCACCAAGTCATGTGTTATGTTAAAGTAGTCCTCTGGAACTTGTGTGCTGGCAACCTTTGCTTCTAGCACAACCTCCATATGTTAACGTTAGTTGTGCAACTGTGATTATCTGTAATATCAGTAGTAGATCATTGTGTGCTACAGTCTGATATTACTGGGCCTCATTTGAATTATAAGGTCTATATTATATGAACAAAAGTTCATATAATCAAACGCTGTAAACAGTGAAAATGCCGTAAATCAACCCTTTATTGTGAGGGGCTGTGCCCCCATACCCCCTGCTAATTATATATACCAACTCCGAGATCGCACTACAGTGAGGAAAGGGCAAATTTCCCAATCTTCACTGTGTCGCAATCTCACAAAAAAAACCACATCAATGTCCGGCATTTTCGCTGTTTACAGTGTTCAATATTTTGGACTTTCATTCTTTTAATAGTGACCCTAATTATATACTTTAAAATCCTCTGTAAATGCATAATGATGCATGACGTGACACTCTATGCACTCTATGCACTTTCTAGTGTTGTAATAGGAGTTAACTGTGTTCCTATCTGTAGGTGTTTCACTTCCATCATTGAAAAGCAGACATTCCATCTGTACTGCTTTGGTTGGATGACTAGGGGATGAGACAGTCAGACATATCAGAATTCATAATGGTGATGTACCCATACATGTATTTTAAATGCTAGACACCACAAAATTTGAACCGAGGACCATGTGGACCAAAAATTAATGGTTTCAACACATTTAACAGACTGAGCTACTGAGTCACTGTTGCATCAGGTGTATTTTTAACGATATAATTGCACACATACATACTGTTACCTATCTCATTTACATCTATTATTATGTGTATGACTTTATAGAAATGTATTTCTCTACCAGAGTCCCATTTAAGCGCCTATTTTTTCCATTAATGTTTTAGCAGGTATATTTTTCAAAGTTGCAGATATAATTACACAGTTACCTGCTGTTAGAGCCCTCACTTACATCCAGTATTATGTGTCTGGCTTTATACTGTTTGATCAAATTTGGGTGATGCAGCGTGATGCTCAGCATTGCCTACACACTCTTAATAATGGGAAAATGACATTATTATTGTTTTGCTTAAATCATCTGTGTTAATTAACAGCTGTGTGGCTTGGTTGGGTGATACACTGGTGTGCAGGTGTGATGGTCCTGGCTTTAAAATAGGGTGCAGGTGTACTTTTTGAATGTGATTAATATTTTTTCATAAACATATATCAATATAGCACCATTTAGCTGAGCTTAGCCACACTGCACAGCATTGCACAAAAAATCTTTAAAGAAATAAAAAATGGTGAGATAGGACAGTGATGAAAAAGGGTGTATGCAGAGGGAAAAACATAATTAAAGGCAGGTAGGTATGTGCAGGAAGGGTGAAGGAAAGAAATATAGTTATCCATTTCTTCTACAGCAACAATTGTGCACTGTAACAGATTTTTTAGCTGAATTTGGACTGTTACCCCCCCCCCACCAAGAGAGGGGTGAGGACAACATAAGTGCATTGTCAAGCCAATTGGACCAAATTAAGTGTGTCCAGTGGACATGTGTGTAAAATGGACAGCTATGTATGGGACAATATTTTTTTGGGGACAGGCTCCCATATTTTTCCTTAAGGTGGGAGTGGAGTGTTGGGGAATGTGCATAGGTATGTGTGAGGGAAGTAAGCTGGGAGGGTGAGGAAGCTTTTGCAGACAGACAAGACAGACAAGACAGCAGACAGGGTTGGTGTGTGACACAAGAGGGGGTTGAACACCTTGGTTGGGAAGGGTGTTGTGGAATCCCAGTCCCATGGATGTCAGACACAGTAGCAGTGTGACTCAAGTCCTCACCCATAGGACTGTCAGCATTGCATCTTCACTGTTCCTGTGGAGGCAGTGGTTGATGCTGGTGTCTGGTGCAAGGTTGCCCCACCAGGATGGACAGCATGCTCTCCATCTGGCATAGGAGTGCACCAACAGTTTGGCACAACAGCCCATGTACAATGCCTGGCTGCTCATCACAGGTGACATAAGCACCCTCTCCACTTCCACTCCAAGAGGGGCAACCACTCCCAGCCTGTGGTGCAGAACTACCCAATTAAGCAGGTAGTGCAGGGCAGCAGAGGGTGTGCCATCAGGCTATGACCTAGATGTGCTGGGCTCCAGTGCCTCGGCTGGGGGAGTTAAGGTAGGTGGGATCACCTGGAACTAGCCTACCTTGTTGTGCTGTAGGAAAGTAAATGTAGACATAAGGAAAAAATAAACATAACCAAACAAATGTAATTAATAACATAATAGAAAAGTTGAGTAATGGAAAGAAATAGAAAGGAATATAATGTGTAACACAACAATAAATAACTCAAATGAAAGTATTTTAAAAGCAAAGCAATATTAAATTATACATAAGGCCAACATAAGAGATAATTATGAATAATATATTAATATCAAATCATAATAATAGATATAATCAATCAATTAAAGAAGAGAAGGGATGGGGTGAGAGAGAAAAAAGAACATTAGTAACTTTCCAGATAACATAACTATACAGACTACTACTATATACTTCTACATATGCTAGATTTCAGTTTTGAGAACAGTGACTGCTAATATTGTATAGATGATGTTGTACGTACATAGCTCTCAAACTGTTAGCATGGGACATTATGGGTCAAACCCTACCAAATGGTGGTGCAAAGGCACAACTACAGGGAACATTTTTACAAAGTGTGCTCATACATTAGAAGCAATGTGTTTTAGTAGCAAGGTGTTCTAATAACAGATTTGCCATTGAACTGCATTCCAAGTAATGTCATATATCTGCAAATCAAGCACCAGACATATGGGGCAGTAGTCATTACATTTTTCAAAAATTGTGACAGTTTACAGGTATGTTCATGTACACTAATTAAACTAGACAGGTGGTCATTTCTCAGTTGACTGCCATGGGATTAGAACCTACAAGCAATGACTATAGGAATAATGTGCACTTTATTTGAATATAATGAATTCTCAAAGCACTGTCTCCTTTAAGACTTTTATTGCAACATTTTGTGTGAAAATGTACATTTACACACATGCATAGCTGTGTCTGGCATTGGATTGGAACCCACAAGCAGTGACCACAAGAACAATAAACACTTCATTTGAAAACATTATTTATAAAGGGACCATCTCCTTTTACACTTTATAGCTTAATGTCACTTGAAATCTGGAATTTGCACACATGTATCATCTGTCTAGGACTTCTACTAACTTATGCATATACCCTGCTAATTTATTGAGTGAAATCTACAGCATATTTCAGAAAAAAGTATCAGAACTCAAGCTTGACCCTTAATTTTGGTACTGCACTACATTTATTTCTGACAGCTGATTTGGCTTACTGGTACATTGCTCTGACTCTAGTGCACAGGGTCCTGAGTTCAAGTCTTGGCAGTAATGACATTTATCCTTCCTCTGGGTTTAAGCTCCACTCAGTGGTGCCGAGCTGAGATAAACTATTACTGGTGCCTTCCCTTAGATCTTGATAGTTCTTTCTCTCTTGCACTTCAGACAGCCTAATCGCTTTGCACTTCAACAGGTTTTTATAGCAATTATTATAGCACACCTAAGAGCCATCAGCACAGGTCATTCTTCATGGAAATAGCTCCAGTACTTAGTAGTTATGACCACCCCTCTAGCATGATTAAAGAGCAGTTCCCTATGCTTTCTCCTATTAACCTGGTGCACTTGGGCATTCTGAGGGAGTGTAGCAACTTCCTTATGTACACAGACAACCCTCTCCTCTTACCTCCCAAGACTCAGACTTGTGAGAGATGCACTTATATCACCAAACTGGAAGGTATGCACTCTCCAGCCAAGACCGGACTAGCGGAAAAGGTCAACACCTGCACCAAACCACATGGAACACATAGCCCTCCAGAACACCCACTATCACAGCTCTCACATAAAAACACAAACCACACACCCACCTTCACAGAGGCACTCAATAGAAATTTACCCAAACAGCAGAGACTGCCAAGATAGAAACGCACTCGACCACAACACAGCACAAACCACAGGACACATACCTCACCTCCACAGTTTGCCCCTAAACCAAAGCCCCTAAGGCTAAGCACCTTGTCCTATACACTAATCATAGGTGACTCAATAGTGAGGCACACAGATGTCTTTTCACTAGGTTGAATAAGGAGAAGGTAACAGTTAGCTCTCTATCAGGTCATAGAATCTGACACATAACACATGCACTCAGGTCACTCCACAACAAGCGCAAGTATGACTCTGTCATTGTCTATGTGGGTGTGAATGACCTGAGATGCACCTCCCTGGACTACATGAAAAGAGACATGGTGGAACTCTTGGACTATGTGGCCCAGGTAGGTATGACATTAGCCCTGAGCAGTATCCTACCGTGACCCAGAATGATACCACAGTACAAACAAAAAATGATTGACTTCAACAATTGGTTAAGTTTCTGGTATCATTCTAAGGGAATCCAGTATCTGTCTGCTTGGGATAACATGATTTACAGACCTCAATGCTTTGCCAGAGATGGCCTGCATCTGTCACCCCTGGGTTTCTGGGTACTTGCTAAAGCTCTTGCCACCTCTATAGTGGTGTTCCAAAGACCAAATTACCACTGTAACACCTATAAATAAATGCAATCTGAGGGTCATGCTGCTCAAGAGAGCAGTGACTGCTAATATTGTATAGATGATGTTGCACATATATAGCTAGATGCACTAGCTCAAAGTATTTCTCAAAATGGAGAACATCAACATTTATGCTGCAACGGAGACCTGGTTTAAAGTAGCAGAATGCACCCCTGCACTACCAGTCTATAATTCGTTCCACACCTTTTGGCCCCAAAACATGGACCAAAGCTCCAAAGGTGGTGGTGTCTCCATATTCCTAAAGGATATCCACACCTCCAGACTAGTAGCCCAGCATAATGCATCTAAGATATTTCAGTACAACTAAAATTGGGTAAGACTGCGATCCAGGTCATAGCCTGCTACAGGTCCCCAACCATGTCCCTAGACTCTCACTCCATGTTCCCTGGAATCTATCAAGGAACAACCCAACACTCTCATACTAGAAGACTTCAACTACCCCTCCATCAACTGGGAAAACTACTCAAGCGCCAATACACTGGTCCAACACTTCCTGGAATTCATCAATTCCAATGCCCGGCACCAGCTCATTCTAACCCCCACTAGAGGAACCAGCATCCTTGACCTGGTTATTACTAACATAGGTGACCATTGCTCTACACCAATAGTCAATCCCACCCTGGGCAGATCCGACCATGAACTAATCACCATGGAAATCCACATCTCACCCACACCTCCTGTAAAGGTAACCACCTTGAAATACTTCTGCAAATCTGACTTTGGACTCCTAAAAACAGAGTTCACTAACTTCATGGCACCCATGCCAATGGAAAATAGCTGCATGACTGCCGAATCATACACCAGTGCACTGTACGAACATGTACATAAATGCATGGAACTAGCCATACCCAACAGAACCAAGACACTTTCCTCCAAAAAATGAGAATCTGATGGTCCTCTGCCATTAATAAACTCTACAACAGAAGGTATAAACTATTGCAGCAAAAGGTGAGTCCCAAGACTGGAAAAACTCCCTTATTAGCCTCAACAAAAAGTTGAGATATCTTATCAAATCCTCTAAAGCCAGCTATGAAGGCAGAATTGCAGCAGACACTAAAAACAGTCACAAAGCCTTTTATAGTTATATTAAGAACCTCCACAGCAATACCCAGATTTGCTCTGAGTAACTGCACAATGGTACCTCCTATACTGAGTCAACAGATATTGCCAATATACTGGCTGACAGATTCAGTGACAACTTTACCCTTCTCTGGGAATTATCGCCCATTAACCTGACGAGTCTGATATGTAAAGCTATGGAGTGCATCATCATGGACCTGATTAACAAAGATATAGGAAATCTCCAAACTCTGGACCCCACACATTTTGGCTTTGTGAAAGGGAGATCATGCCTGCTCAGCCTGGTTGACTTCTTTGAGTCAGTCACCAGGGTTGTGGATGAAGGTAAAGCAGTGCATACAGCCTACCTTGATCTGGCCAAGGCATTTGATACCATTTCTCACTCGGGAATTATTGATAAACTCACCAAACTGGGAATCAACCCCTATATCATTAGGTGGGTTGCAAACTGGCTTACAGATAGAACACACAGTGTGATAGTAGTGAACTCCAAGTCAGACTGCCAACCAGTCATGAGTGGAGTCCCACAGGGATTGGTCCTGAGTTCTCTCCTGATCGGCATCTACTTCTCAGAAGGCCAGGCCAACACAAAGGGACTTTGACTGACCAGGTTCACAGACAACTGCAAGCTGGGAGCCATTATTATCTCCCCAAGTGATACAGACATCCTACAGAAAGGCCTTACTGAGACGAATGACTGGTGTTGAAACCATGGCCTTAAGCTTAACACCAAAAAATGGGTTGTCAGTTCCCACTAACTACCACATTGATGGGAGCCCACTGAACACGGAAGGTGTTATAAGAGATCTGGGGATACAGGTTGACAGCAATCGCTCCTTCAACCACCACATTTCCACTGTGGTCAGCAAGTCCTTCTATATGGCACATCTCATTACCAAGGGTTTTGCATCCAGTAAGAAAGAGGTCATCATTTCTCTCTACTCTCCCTCATTAGATCAATCATCGAGTATAATAGCCTATTTGGCATGTACCTCACTAGACTCCTACAACAGCTACCTCATAAAGAGGATCCTAGGCATTAAACACATGCCCTACACAGACAGACTCAAAAGACTCTGAGGCAATCTCTGCTCGGCTTACAAAGCCATGTCTGACCCAGCTCTGTTAGAAATGCTACATCTAAAGAAATCCCAATCCCTTCAAACCACACACTCCAGAAACCTCAACCTGATTACCACAATCAACAGAACATCCTGGAGGGAGAGTTTCCTCACCCAGAGACTGCCCATGCTCTGGAATAGACTTCCCATACATGTCAAGCAGAGCACCTCACTGTCCCTCTTCAAGAGAAATCTTGATGAGTGAACGGGTAATAGAAATTTCACCCTGGGGATCACTCCAGTGGCTCTACTTGATAGAGGCTCTGGGAACTAACGTCGGGCAGCTTAATGCCAGGGCACTTCTATGGTCTAGGCTTGTAAAGGCTCCAGGGCCATTAGCCTAATACACACCTATGAGCCTACGAACCTATGAACCTATGTTTAATGGTATTTCTGAATAGACATTCTATGACCACACTGCTTAGTGGTGTTTTCCTATAATCAGTGTAAACTTATCTATTTTTCTTTATATTGGGTTATCACTTAAAATTTTGTATCATAAATGGCTTCTTGTAAATGAAAATGTAAATGTCACTCTTCTGAAACTACAAAATTGTACTATGTTAAATCTTGTTTTTGTAATATGTGGAGCATTTCTCACTGGGCCTCCACTGTAAAAGGACTTGTGTCCAGTCTGACTTTACCGGTAACCAAATGTAAAATAAATAAATAAAATGTGTTGATCCCTTAGTTATTTATACAAATGTGACAGCTGACTGGTGTCAGGTTAGAAAACACATGCAGTGAATACAGGAATAGTAAACCCTTTATTTGAAAACATTATGTATCAAGGCGCAATATCCTTTTACAGTTGATTGCTTCATGTCACTTGAAATCTGGCATTTACACAAATGTATTGTCTTTCTAGGACTTCTGTTAACATACATGTGTACCCTGTTCATTTACTGAGTGCTATCTATAGCATATTTCAGAACAAATAATCAAAACTCAAGCTTGACCCTTAATCTAGGTATTGCACTACATTTATTTCTGACGTTTGTTGGTGCACTATGTATTCATACAAATGTAACAGTTGACTGGTTTCAGATTAGAACACACATGCAGTGAATACAGGAATAATGAAGACTTTCTTGAAAAGATTAGTTATCAAAGCACCATCTCCTTTTAAACTTTATTGATAATGTTGCGTCAAATCTGGCATTTAGACACATGGATAGTTGTCCAGGACCTCAATTAACTTACTCATATACCATGTTCATTTACTGAGTGCAATATACAGGATTATTTCAGAGAAAATGAGCAGAACACAGGCTTGAACCTTAATCTGGGTATTGCACTACATTTATTTCTGACATTTGTTGGTGCATTCTTTATTCAATTACATAAACAGTTGACTGGTGCCAGATTAGAATACACATGCAGTGAATACAGGAATAGTGAACATTTTATTTGAAAACATTACTTATCAAAGCATCATCACCTTTTAAAATGCATTGATTAATGTTGCTTCAACTCTGGCATGTAGACCATGGACACCCCACTTTTGATCCTGAAAGCTAGCTTCCTCACCAACTCTAGCAGCCATACCCACAGTCAAGGTCAGGCTCCAAGGAATGATGTGAAATTCCCACCTATTGGCCTTTATATAGGTGGCATTCCCAACTTTGCACATCATACTGTAACTTTCAAAAAACACTTTGTCGCTTAGCATCTCACAAACTCGCAGATCCATGTTTAAGCAGTTAGCATCGCGCTGATTTTCTGACAGTTTCTAAATGTAACAATTATTTAATTAAAAGGCAACCAATATTGCAGTCACCTGATACAGTTTCACAGCACTATATGTAAAAAGCATTACTACTCAGGGTCTACTACAATGTAGGTAATGACTTATCCTATCTAGCCACTGAGATAGTGCAGGTAACTGGAATATCTGCAGATATACTGGAAAGGTGTCTGTAAGCATAGCACAGCTTTGCTGTTCGGGTTTGCATGCTGCTAAGCATGGCAGACTGACAATAGTTAAATACATCTGGTTTCTATTTTTAACTGTCTAGCAGATGTGTATTCTTTAAATGGAATGGGATGGAAAGGTTAAATTTAAATTTAAACTCTTTAAATACACAGCGCTATGCCTACCTAAGTGATGCACCACACAGAGGAAACAAGCACATATAAAAAAAATTTAAAATGGAATGCATCCAGTTTCTATTTTTAGATGTCTAGTGGATGTCTACTGCTTAAGTACACAGCATTATACCTAGGTAAGTGACATGCAGCATTGCGCAAACAAGCACATGAAAATTAAAAAAAATAAAAAAGGGACAATTAAAATTATTAACATTGAATGCATCCAGTTTCTATTTGTAGATGTCTAGCAGATGTTTGATATATATATTTGAGCAAAACTAAGCATAGCTAAGCAACACACCTCACCGGTCAAACAAGCACATAAATGTAAAAAATAAATACATAAATAAATACAATTGCAGTTTAATAAAATCAAATGTCTGGTACACCTTTGTTCCATGTCAATGGGCTGAAAGGTATTGTGCCATGCTTACCAACTGTCCAGAATTTTTCTGGACAGTCCAGAATTAAGGCAGCCTGTAAAGTCAGTCTTACATGGATTTGATATTTGTGTTGCTGTGATCTCCCTCGGCATCACACCATAAATTATATGTATGGCATGCTGCTGAGGAGGAATAGTGGCTGTGTACATGGATACATTCTGTGTAGGTTCTACACAGAGCCTACATGGATTTTATTGGCTTCTGAGGACAAGAGTGATAAGAGAATTAAAAAGTGGAAGAGGTGATATAGTTAAGACACAAAAAGAAATTATGAAAACAAATGAATATATAATAGAGACATTTTTGATAAGTGATATTATATTAAATGATAAAAGCCAATTGAATAAGTTTATTGAAGAAGACAATAAAAGAATAGAGGAAAAGATTACAATAATAGAATAAGAAGATGTGCTTAAGAGGGTTAATGTAGAGTCAGGTATGAGAATAGATTGGAATTGAACATTTAATGTACAAAAATATGCAAAGGTGGCAGAAAGGATATTTTTTAAAAATAATGAATGAATGGCTTGAAGAATGTACAAATGATGAAAAAATATGCTTAGGGGTAATGAAATTTATATGGAAAAAGGGAGAAAAAATGGATATAACAAACCAGAGACCTTTAGTATTGCATAATATACACTACAAGATTTTCATGAAAATAATAGAAAAAAAAGCATAGAAAATAAAAGTAGGAAACTGCTATTTCAATTGATTTTCAGAGTTAGAGATAAAGGCAGTCAAGAATTGCCAATTTTAATAAGAGAATTGATAGATGACATAATAATTAGAAAAACTGAATTGAAACTATTGTCAACAAAGTGTTTAACAAACTTCAACATAAAGCATTATGGAAACTCATAGAAGAATAAAACATGAGTAATAAAATAATAAATCTTTTGAAATCAGTGTACAGGGAAAATAAAGTAAGACTGGTAATCAATAGATGAATGAGTAAAACTTTAAGGTTAGTAGTGGTATTAAACAGATATGTCCAACAAGTAGCATTCGATTCACAATAATTCTGAATGCAGTAGTTATGAAGATGAATTTGACATTCAAGAAAGTTAGATATCAGACACCAAAAGGGATTATGATTCAAATTATGTTTACATATGCAGATGAGTTGGTGTTAGTAGTTAAAAATAAGGTATTGATGAATATAGCTATAGGAATACTGAATAAGGAACTGAAAATTTTATGACTGACTCTTAATAAAGAGAAAAGTAAAGGAATATTTTTTGGGGGGAAATACAAGGTATTGCATTCAATGAAGAAGTGAAAGAAATTTTAGGATTAAAGTTTGGAAATGAACAAGTATGAGAATAACAATGGAAAGATATGACAGTAAAACTATGTGGCCTTTGTATTTTCTGGAGAACATTTAGACTCTCATATAGAAAAAAGGCATATTTATATAATTCCATAATAATGGGTAAAATTACACATTTAGCTGGTTTATGTACAATTCCATTAACATTAGATAAGGATTTCTTAAATGTAATTTTTAAATTCATCTGGGGGTCAAGACTTAATCCTGTGAAAGGAGGTACATTTTATGTAAGTGAGAAAAAAGGAGGGTTGAATTTCATGCACCCTATTGTATATGTTTTTTCTTTGAACATGTACAGAGTCTTAATAAAGAGGAAATATAAAGATAAGCTATTAACAAAAATTATAGAAGAAAAATGCAAAGAAATTTGGGAAAGGTTAGTGTATTTAAAAAGAAGTAAAAAAAGTTTATTGTATGGATATGAAATTATAACAAGAAAAAATATTGTTATGGAAACTTAATATAGGGAAAATAGAGGAAAACAGAAATTTGGTATGAAAATATAATGGAAAAATTTACTGTGCTTATCCATGGAAACAAAAGATTTAAAAAAATTAATTTAAAATTAAAAAAAAGTATATATGACATTTTTACAACTCAATATATTTTTTCTTTTTTTGATTGCTCTCTCTCAAATTATTGATCTTAGTGTTAACCTACATAACTTATGTTAACCTCAATGTAACAATGTCCTGTAATATTTTGACTATTACTATATATTGTAATTTTTGTCACTACTTATGCTTGGAGCTTTTCTCCCCGGGCCTCTACTGAAAATGGACATATATCCAGTTAGACTAGCCCGGTCAACAAATGTAAAATAAATAAATAAATAAAATAAATAAAGCAGTGAAAACAAGAATGAATAGATTAAAAAAGTATGTAGAATTTACAGATTTTTTTGTAGACGTTATCAATAGGTAAATTGCCAGTTAAGGCAAATATGCCATATAAAAATAAAAGATAGAGTTTGTATACACTGTGGTGAATTGGAGACAGCTGAACGTGTCTTTATAAAATGTAAATGGGCTTTTGAACTGTGGAAAGAAATATTTGATAAAGGGCGTTTAAAAGAATTGAAGAATATTGAATATATTGATATGGACATGATTGAATATGGACATTATAAAAATGTAAAACAAGAAGTCATAAGCAGGATGTAAAAATGTTTTGTATAAATTGGATTTTATGGAACGAGTAAATTAATGAGCTGAAACATAATGTAAAGTGGTTATTATCAGGGATTTTGAAAAAAAGTAAAATTTTGGTTGTGAAGAAAAGAGTGTGGGACTTAAATTTGAATGTAAATGTAAAAGTCTTTTATGGATATTGCAAATAATGTAAATATTGTAAATAATGTAAATATGTGATGAAAACGGCTTACAGTCACTTTGTCGATCGCACTTCGTGCGACTGACATTTGTGCAAAACTGCCTTTGGCAGAACTGAAATTACGAATGCCACAATGTCGAACCTTACAATAGCAAGCATTTGCTGTTGTAAGGTTCGACATTGTGGTGCAGATTGCACTATAGTGGGGATCGGGAAATGTACCCTTTCCTTCACTGTAGTGCGATCTCTGAGTTTGTATATATAAGTAGGGGGTGTGGGGGTGCAGCCCCCCCACATAGGGGTGCAGGGGGGCTTCCTCCCGCAAAAGTGTTTATTAATGTTGAGCGGAAGTGCAGCATTTCAGTCAAGTTGACATTTTCGAAATGTTGACTTTACTAAAATGCTGCCTTCAACTTTTTTTGTGTTCGGTGTTGAGATTTCCAAACATGTGATTCAGACATCTTAACACTCGAATGGAGTAGATTTGAATATGTGATAGTAAACCGATGAAAACTGTATATAAGATGTATTTGTAAATTTTGCAAATTTGTAAATATAATAAAGAACCCTTATTGTTTTCATTGTGAGGGGGGGATGTTTTTGCAGAAAACTTTTAAAAGCAAGTGGATAGTACAAATATTCAGCATCTAGCTAACTTTAAACATCAGTATTTTGGATAAGTTGTTTTAACTGAAATTGCTTCTGGAGGCTTGCCTTATAAAAATATAGTTGGTTTATTGAACAAATGTGATTTTGGAAAAGAGTCTAGATTTTGTCGTCTGATGTGATGGAAAAATTGCGCAAAAAGGAAATGAGTCATGAGCTGTATGGACATAAGATTACAAGTGGAATACAATCTGGAAATTTGCATGCTGATGCCACTGGATGAATAAAAGGTACTGTAAACTTTATTAAAAAGAAAAAAGGGTTTGTTGTTTGGATAAGAAAAAAAGAAATATTAGATATTTTGTGCGGTGATAATTTAATGTTACCTTTTGGTTTTGAAGCAAAATACATTAGATCCTTGATTAATTTTGAGAAAGAGACATTTTGTAACTTAAAATTTGAGAATGAAAATTTAATGGAAAGATGTTTTGTTTAATTGTGAAAAAAGGACTGTTACCCATGGAAAGAGTTTATATTTTCAGTGCAAGGGACTGGATTAAAACATCAGCATTTGTTTAGTTTTGTACTGATGAAATTGAGTTAAAAGATGTTAAAAATAATTTTCCATTTATGTGTTATTCAGTTTCTGATATTGTGAAAGTTAAAGATCAGAGGAGTATTTGGAATGGGATGTGGGTGACCAGCAAATGGATGTTATTTTAAAATATGAAAAAGATGTGATAAAATATTTACCAAGCATTATATATACATGGTAATAGAGGAACAATTAAGTATATGGGACAACCAAAAACTTTTTTTTGTGGGGATTTCAATCATCTGATAAATGAGTGTACAAAAATAAGATACAATGTGGGAGGAAAGTCATATGATGAATAGGTATAAAAAGGAATGTAATATATATAAAAGTGAAAGGCATTTTTTGGATTAATTGAAAAAGAATAAGCAATATAATGTTGATCAGGATGATGAAGAAAGTAGTGTAATGTCTGAAAGCAATGAGGAAGGAGGGGGAAGGGAGAAATGGGTATTAATGAAAACGATGATGAAGTAATAAAAGATGACTTAGATAAAAATGTTATATATCAGTAGGACGAAAGTGCCTGTACTGGAAGTATTGAAAATGAAGAAGAAATTGAAAGTGATAAGTAGTCAGATGTTTGTGAAGGGAGTGTAAAGGATGCCAAGCAAAGAAATTCAATATGTACTACAGTGAGAACGAGGAAAAGATTTAAAAATACATCACTAAAGATTAAAAAGAAAGGTAAAGAGTAGTTTTAGATGGATTTCAGTTAATGATAATAGTGAAATATCTGATTTTGAGATCAAGGAATAGTACATAATCTCAGAAAATATTCAACCGGAGAAAGAAAAAAATAAGAAAATAAAATATAAAATACTTCCCTTAAACTTAAGAAGGAAAAATAATAATTGTAGAGTGTTTCAGTAAATGTGAATAGTATTATTAATATTGTAAAATGAAAAATGATACTTGAATTGTGTATTAAATGTGATGTAAATATTATTCTTATAGAGGATTGTCCCTGACAAGTGAAGAAAGATTGCAAAGAGAAAAAATTGTGGAGTGGAAAAATAATATGGAATTTAGGAAGTGAATATTTTTTTGGAGTGGCTGTATTGTGTAAAAAACTGTAAAAGTGCTAGATGTAACATTAAGGATGGAAAGGTTGAATGTTATGGTCGAGAGAATATGTTTATAGAATATACCATTATATGCATAAACAAATGGCAAGAAAAGAGGGAATTTGTTTAATCAAATATTACATTATGTTGTGGATAATATAAAATAAGTATTACAGAGAACTTTAATTGTGATTTAAAGGGAAAATGTAAAAAAAGGAAAAGATGTGAAAAAATACAAGAACTGATAATGTTGTAGGTTAGCTGTGTGGAATAAAATGCAATGTACTTATAGAAGAGATGCAGTTGGATCTGAAATGAATTATTTTGTACTACCAGAAGGTTTGGTTGTAACAGATGATGATATAGTAGAGATAGTGTTTTTTGAATTATTTAGCAATGTAGATGGAGGTGATGGAAAAAATGGAGTATATAAAAATAGCAAAGGGAAAAAAAGAATAAATAAGAAATTGTGGGATGAATTTGGAGATTAAGAAGCATTGCAGTTATGGAGGGTCATGTAACCCTGAAGGACTTTTATGAAAACTGGTCTGAATAGAGAATTGAATTTCAAAAGAAATATAAAAAGTATTTTTCCCCAATGGCAATATGTTATAGTATGGAAACATGTATTGGAGAGTTTGGAGATGAATACAAAAGCTTATTATGATATAGAAAATGAAATATGTATAAGAAATATGGGAAAATTAAGTAATTACTGTTTAAGTAGAGATATTACTTACAAGGGAGAAGGGAGGAAGTATCTGTTTAGTTGGGTCAGTGAACCTCCAATCAGTGTAGAAATCTGTAGTTCAAGTTTGGCAGGCTGATTGAGTTTATATCCATCTTTCGATCAACAGAGCTATCCAGGTTATGCAAGCCATAGTTTATTGACCCAGGGTTGCTGGGCTTTATCGTGGGCACACGCTGGCCTATAGGGAAACATACACCCCTCCTACCATTAGCATGAGTCCCTGTCATAGGTCAGAGTAGTCAACGCCCTCAACCCAGTTATCACCAGCACATAACCATGCCCATTTTGGCCTCATTAGTCAACATGATAGAATCACCTAAATCCATATTTTACACTGTTGAGTGGCTAGCCTTACCATGGCATGCAGTAAGTGATCTGTGCTTTCTTATCTTGAGAATACTATGCACCATAGTTGATGCCCCAAGCAGTTAGTCTATACAACTTTTCCCTCAATAGGGCACCATCTGGGGTCTGTGCTGCTGTCCACAACTATATTCTTAAGTGAGTTTGAAGTGGATACGCTCACCATGTTTTGGGGAGGTGAGAGGAACCTCACAGAGATGCATGCAGAACAAGCAAATTCCATACAGGCATTAGCCAGAGGTCAGGAATGAATCTTGTACCTTGTGCATGGGAGGCAAAGACCTTAACCATTATGCCAACTGGTCTACTGTCATTCTAGGTTTCTAAAAAAAAGTAGATCCTGGGTGAACAGGTGCATTCTGGGAAAGAGAAGGCTTAGAAAAAACATCACACTAGTATGTCCACTTCCATATGGCACTTTTATAGGTATAACTAATGAACTAACCATATCTCAATGTTATACGATAGCCTGTGGGCAATTAATAATTTCCCCTTGAAAAGTAGGGGTAGTGGACACTGAGAATTGTATATTGGGTGTCCTTTTCAATGAAAAGTTTGTTTGTGGGGTTTAGACTTTTAAAGTTAAAGGAATCAGGAGCTGGTATTATGACAATGTGAGGTATTGACAACTATGCCAGGAGAAGTAAGGCAATGAATATGTAACATATGCCAGGACAGCTAGCTGGAATTTTGTAATGAATTATATGTCATATGTATATCAAACTGATTTGTACAGATGTCTGTGTTGAAAAATGTATGTGTAAAGCTGCTTGTGTTAAAAATATACCAACTGTGTGCCCTGCTGGTCAGAAAAAAATATATACATGTATTATTGTAACTGTTGAAAATGTATATGTTTTAACAGAAGATATTGGAATAGAAAAAGTTAATGTCAATCCACCTGACTTTGGAAAATAGTAAGAAAGTAAATTACTTGTCCTAGGCTATAAAGATGTTATCTCACAGTTTTGAATGAAGCCAGAGATGTCATGAAGAAGTATGGTTTATTAGCTCCTGTAGGAAGAGTGGAAGTGTTTTATGGTTTTATGACTTCCAGGAGCTGCAGCAGATCTTAGCAAGGCTGTGTGTGCATGTGTGTGTATTATTGACACATAGGTGCTAAATCCAGGCTGTTTATAGGTTCATAGGTTCATACTAGGCTATCTGCCCTGGGGCAATCACAAGCCTAGCCCGATTCTGTATGGCTTACGCCACCCCTTGATTTGAGTATACTGTGCCCTTTTTAAGGTTTAGTTTACTGTGCCTCTGTCTAATAGTGACACGGGAGTAATCCCTGGGACAAACCTACGATCCCCCATACACCTATCGAGATTCTTCTTGAAGAGATTCAGTGAGGTGCTCTGCCTCACATGAACTGGAATTCTATTCCAGAGTGAAGGGAGCCTCTGGGTTATGAACCTGTCCCTCCAGCAAGTTCTATTTATTTCTGTGCTGAGGTTCAAGTCCCTCGAGCGTGTGGCTCTAAGGGATTTAGATTTACTGAGGTGGAGCATGTCCATTAATTCTGGATTTGACATAGCTTTGTATGTCAGGCATAGATCACCTCGAAGTAGGCAGTATGCAACTGAGTAGAGCTGGAGTTTTTTTTAACCGAGCAGCATATGGCCTCTGTTTGAGACCCTTGATCCTCTTGGTGAGATACTTTTGGGGTCTTTCTAATTGCTGCACGTGTTGGGTAAGGTACATCCCAAAAGGGGCATTGTATTCTATTATTGGCCTGATGAGGGATGAATAAAGGGGCACGATTACCTCTCTTGATCTAGATGTGAAACCCTTCGTGATGAGGTGGGCTATGTAGAAGGTCTTTCTAACCACTTTGGCAATGTGGTTTTCAAAGGAGAGATTGCTATCAACTTGGGTCCCCAGGTCCCTAATAACTTTCTCTGTACTTAATGGGTTTCCACCTATGTGGTAATTTGTGGGCACATTGTTTTTGCCAAAGGGTATGACTATACATTTTTTGGCATTTAGCTTTAAACCATGGCACTGGCACCAGTTATCTGTCTCTCTGAGACCTTTTTGAAGGATGTTTGTGTCAGCTGGAGAGTCGATTATGGCGCCCAGTTTGCAGTCGTCTGTGAACTTGGTGAGCCATAGTCCTCCCACGTTTGCCTGTACCTCGGAAAAGTATACACCGAACAAGAGTGGTCCCAGGACAGAACCCTGTGGGACACCACTTGTGACCGGTTTCGAGTCTGACATGGCCCCAGCAACTCTCACTCTGTGGGTTCTGTCTTTCAGCCAGTTTGCGACCCATCTTGTGACATAGGGGTTTATATTTAAGCTGGATAGCTTATCTATGATGCCTGAGTGGGGTATTGTGTCAAATGCCTTTGCAAGGTCCAGATTGGCTGTGTGGACTACCTTCCCTTCATCTATGGCTTTGGTGACTGTTTTGAAGAAGTCAACCAGGTTCAAAAGGCAGGATCTGCCCTTGACAAAGCTGAACTGGGTAGGATCTAGTGTCTGTAGGTCCCCAATGTCTTTGTTTATGAGCTCCATGATGATCCTCTCCATAGCCTTGCAGACTAAGTTAGTCAGGCTTATGGGGCGATAGTTTCTAGGGTCCGTAGAGGCTCCACCTTTGTGGAGTGGGACCACTGTTGCTATACGCCATTCTGTGGGCACATATCCTGTAGTGAGGCTGAGACTGTATAGCTGTTTTATTTGAGGGATTAGTTCCTCTTGGAGTTCATGTAGGATGCAACCTGGGACACCATCTGCTCCCATGGAAGCAGTGTTTTTTGCTTTGGAGAAGGCAGCCTTCACCTGAGCATCAGAGATGTTTGGGAGGCAGGCCTCTGCCAGGATAGATACTTGCTCTTTTGGGGGGGAGAGGGTGGAGAAGTTTGCACTGAACCTGTCTGCCAGGATATTGGCGATGTCTGTGGGTTCAGTGTATTTTTTGTCATTTAGAATCAACTCAGAACAAGTCTGGGAGTTGCATCCCAGGTTCCTAACATAACTGAAAAAAGCCTTATGATTGTCTTTGGTGTCCTGTGCAATTTTTCTCTTGAAGCTGGCCTTGGAGGATTTTATGAGGGATCGTAATTTTTTGCTAGTACTGATCAGAGATGCCTTCCCTATTAGGGATTTTGCTCTATCATGTAGTAACTTCCTCCTTCTGTTGTGCAGTTTATTTATGGCAGGGGTCCACCAGACTGGACGCCTGCCTTTGGATGATTGGGTCTTGGTTTTGTTTGGGATAGCATGATCCATGCATTCCTGGAGATGTCCGTAGAATGCGTTTATATAGGATTCTGCAGTTTGGGCCGTAGTTTCCACTGGCCCTGGGGCCTTGAAGGATTCCACTTCGGTTTTGAGAAGTGAGAAGTTCACTTTTGAGAAGTTTTTCACTGTGGTTTTCTGGGCTGGGGGTGGGGTCGGGATGTGGACATCCAGTGAAATTAATTTATGGTCTGATCTTACCAATGTGGGATATACTTCTGGTGTGGAGCATAGAGTCCCCATGTTGGTAATGATCAGGTCTAGTATGTTGTCCCCTCTTGCGGGAGTGGTGTCTAGTTGTTCCATAGTATTTGAGTTTATAATTTCCAGGAACCTTTGGGCTAAGGTGCTGGGGCTTGAGTAGTGCTCCCAGTCAATGTTTGGGTAGTTGAAGTCGCCCAATATAATGGTGTTATAGCAATGGAAGGTTGCATAGGAACCAGAAGTCAGATGGCCAGATGTATGTGATGTCATTCTGTAATCTAGGGCAAAAATTATATTTTAATAATAGGTGAAACTGAAGTCACATGGCACTCTGTTCTGGATACCTGACATAGAAGGATCACTCACCTACTTCATCTTGCCTTGCTATAGTAAGTAACTTAACTAGGGAATAATAATTCTTGAGTCCAGTCAGGGAAATATAGTGAGATTAGTTAAGTACTGTTTTTCTTTATCTGTGTGAATCTGTTCATCTGTGTTATTTTAATATTTACTCCAGTTGAAACTCTGGTGTTTATTGTAAATAGATAGTATGTTCATGTTTTTATTATTTATTATTAAATATATTTAAACATTTCATTGTGGTTAGTCCTTTAGAGAATATGTTAACCATTGAGAGTACTCATATCTGTTTGGTGACTCTGTTGCCACTCCTGAAACCCTTATTACACTGGTCAAACTACCATTTGTATTAATATTAATTTCACTCAGTATAATTGGCTACCATTGTAAGAGCCTTAGAGTAGCTGGCTTGGGAGTGTCTAGTGGCAGTAACTACCTTATAGTCTGGGCAGAAGGGGGCATAGCTAGTAAACCTATGCTAATCTTTCCCAGTGTGTGTGTGTGTGTGTGTGTGTGTGTGTGTGTGTGTGTGTGTGTGTGTGTGTGTGTGTGTGTGTGTGTGTGTGTGTGTGTGTGTGTGTGTGTGTGTGTGTGTGTGTGTGTGTGTGTGTGTGTGTGTGTGTGTGTGTGTGTGTGTGTGTGTGTGTGTGCAAATCATATCTCAAAGAGTATATATGTCAGCTACTTGGAGCAGGGACATGAAGCACTGGTTTCACAGAGAGAGTGGCGGATGGCTTGGCTTGGCTGCTCAGCTGAGGACTTAACTCTATAGCTGTGCCAGTGAGGAGCCTTATAGGGGACCTGGGAAGAGACAGAGAGAGAAACCCAGACCACGGGCTGAGTGTGTTCCCTGTGTGCTGTTAAGGAAATTGTGCTTGATGCACATAGCTGCATCTGGAAATACTGGGTGCATCCATTTTTGTTCCAAGTGAACATCCCTCTACCATGTCAGTGGTGAGGATTCAGGCTCTTTGATTAATGACCCCAGAGTAGGGATATCACAGTATAATGGTTACAGAATTTACCTCACAGATACGAGTTACAGGGTGTGATTCTTACCTTGGAAAAGGGATATTGGAAAGGCTTAAAATGACCCACAAGGGCAGCTAGCTTAGAACTTACATATGAACCATTATAAAGAGATAAGGTAGAAGCATGAATTGAGATACTTGAGTTGTTACATTTTGTTTTGCATGCTATAATGATGGTAAAGCAACATATGACATTCTAAAGTGTGTGTGTGTGTGTGTGTGTGTGTGTGTGTGTGTGTGTGTGTGTGTGTGTGTGTGTGTGTGTGTGTGTGTGTGTGTGTGTGTGTGTGTGTGTGTGTGTGCGTGTGCACGTGTGTGCATGTGCGTGTGTGCGTGTGTGTGTGAAGCCAACATCTGACGCTATATGGCTGAAAAATGGACACTTTGTTAGCAATATAGAATTATTGAAGTAGAACTGTGACATCATCCATTACTCATCACCTCCATCTCACTTATCCCCCATTTTTCTTCTACTTCAATAATATTCCACAACTAATGTGTTATCTCTTTATTTACAGCATTTATGCTGCACATCTTATTGAAGTACTCAAGACTTATTTTCTGATAGGACTATACAGCTTGATTTTATTGATGTAAAAATATATCTGTTTTCTGCTTTATTAACCATGAACTTTATATTATGCATTTTCACTTTAATTTTTGTTATTATTTTTGTTTGAAATTTTAATTTGGAGCTTTCCTTCCCAGGTCTCTGCTGAAAAAGAGCTTTGGCTCAGTCGGACTAACCTGATCAGCAAATGTCAAATAAATAAAATAAATAATAATAAATAAAGCAAGAAACAGCATTGGAAAATGTCCGCGTAAAGCAACATTTGTCCCTGCAGTGTAGAATTTAAAAAATGAGGGTACACACATTGTGATGCTACATACTAACAAGCCCTGTTCTGAGACATCCAATGGTGGTTCTAGGTGGAGTAGTAACATTTTTTTTACATGTTATCATGATGAAAAAAGGAAGGCACTGCAATTTAAACATTATGCAGACACAAATATTTGACACTCTACTGTTGCATAAAAAAGATGTGACACATATTAACAACCTAACATTTTTTGTGTACTGACAGTGCCTATGTTGAGACACATGATGGGAGCTGTAAACATTACACTTAAAACCAATGAAAAAGTAACACACATTATTTTAAAATATTTCCAGAAAACATATGACATTCTAGTAATTTGCTGACTAGAGCTATGATCTGTTTTCATTTTATCAGACAAAACAACAGCATAGCAACATGTTGAACTAGTCTGTACTGAAATACACACATTGTACCAGTTTGCTTTGCATATTGTTATGATGGATAAACAAACAACATGCAGCATTATGAAATATCATTGGAAACAGGTGATTGACACAGTGCTATTAAATTAAAAAAAGATGAGACACATTGTTACCACATGGTTCTTTTTTGATGGAACTGTATCATTGCTTTGTACAGCACATATTAAAGCACACTGTAAGGGGAAACACTTTTTGAAGTGGAGTGGTAACGTTTTGTTTTGCATGTTATCATGACGAAACAAAAAAAGGTCATTGTAGCAACATAGCATTATTGTAACATGACAACCCACATTAGGATATACCGAATGTTGGAAGTCCTAAACTGATGTGTGGAATACTATATTGTGCTTAACTAAAACAGAGAAGAAATACTGGCTATAAAAGTAAAAAAAAAAGAAAAGACACACACACATACATGTTGTTGGATGATACTGTAGTGAAAAGCCTCTAAATAGCATTTAAATGCTGTCCTAAAAGGTTTACTATCAAAATGTTGAAAGTAAAAAAAAAAAATCTATTCACTTGCTTGAACTGACATTCAGAATTTGGCAATGTCACTTTTATGGAATGTCAAAAATCATCACCTCAACTTTCACATTTGAACAAATTTGGAATGTCAGGAGGTGGCGTCAGACCCTCAGGAAGTTGTGCTGAAGCTTTTGTATGAATTGTATCTCTACAGCACAAGTTTTTATACTTTTGCAGGGGGGGGGAGCCCCTTGCACCCACATCCCCTGCAAATTATATATTCCAACTCCAAGATCACACTACAGTAAGGAAAAGGGTACATTTCTCAGTCCCCACTGTAGTGTGATCTGTTATCTGAATGCTGAATGCACATTAGCGAATGTACACTACCATTCACTAATGTGCATTCAAACATTTTCAGAACAGCATTACAGACACTGGAAAAGATGCTTTTGACCATCCCAGTTTCATGTACGTGCCATTCCATATTTTGATAGTAAACCCTTCTAAACATATTTCATTAAAGATCAAGTGTAAAGTTTTTTGGGTTTTATTACCATTTTTGTTATAATTATGTCCTCATCTTGTAAAGTGAGTTTTCTTATGATGATGGATTAGAAGGGAGAAACATTCTGTAGCAGGTCGCCATGTTTTCTATAGTATGGAGCAGATTATTACAAAGTAACCAGAATGTAGCATGCTCAGTTACTCAGTCAGACAGTCAGACAATAAATCAATCAATAAAGACAGTTACATTCAAGTACAAGGTAACAAAAAAATGGAATAGGATAAAATTCTTAGTAAGGTATGCGCTTGGCAAACAATGTGTAAAAAAATAGATGTAAAACTAACAAACCATTGTCTACCAATGGATTGATTGATCATTCTTAGGGAGAAAATTACAGATGTGTGAATCACATAAATTCTAGCTTTGTACAGAATACCATGGAATCTGCAGGCATTTCCGAGAGGGATTTGCAGGTGTCTCACTCAGGCGCCGGGGGAGAACCATGGCTGGTTATCTCTGAAGGCCTGTGCAGTGTGATGCAGATTGTTGTTCATGGGGATGTTCTTTTGGATATTGTGGAATGCCGCCCGATGCTAGGCCCTTCTACCTTTCATCACCTGATCTTGAGGTTCCAAAGAAAAAGAAACTAAAAACTAAACATGCTTCCCGTCTCCTCAGGACCAGGCTTCTGATCAAACTCCAGACTGGCAGGCCTTTATTCAAGGCCTCTTTAATGCCTTCATGGCTCTCTGCCAGACATCAGCCCTTTCTTTTCTGACACAGGCCCTTTCTCCTTCTAACCCTTTGAAGAGGCCTGCAGAGGATGTCTCTTCTGAAGAGGATAATTCATCAGGGGATGTATCGCTTACCTATTTTACTCAAATTGCTTCTCCATTGGGTTATGCCTCCCCAGAGGAGGAATCTAATAGTACGGATTCCACTGGGGAGGATATTTCCTTTAGAGAGACCATTTTAAAGATGAAGGACTTCTTTAAGTGGGATTGCTGTCAGGTTTCTGAGATTCAAAAGAGGTATTTCCCTAATTCTTCAGCCATCCCTCCAGTCCTGCCTACCTTCTTGGATGCCTTCACTGCAGCTTCCAAGTACCCAGACTCCCAGCCTCTAACCCCCAAGCACCCTGACAGATTTTACAAGGTGCCTGAAGATGCCAAGTTCCTCTTTAAGGCATCCTTGGCTGACCCAGCTACTATATCAGTAGCAGCATATAAAGTTTTCAAACTTTTCCCCTCCACCTCCCTGCTTCCCTTTGATAAGGAAAGCAAGGTTATGGAGAGGCTGGGAAAAAAGTGTATACTTTTGCAACCTTGGTCTTTAGAGCAATAAATTATCAGACTCACATGGCCAAATATTCCATGGCTCTTATGGCGGATGCAGTGAAACTCCTGTCAGAGCTTCCAGATTCTCCCAAAAAACAAGCTTTCCAGCATTCTTAATTCTTCTCCCAGGTTTCTAGGCACCCCATCAAATGTAGTTATGATGCAGCAGAGGCTTTGTCTAGGGCAGCAGCTATGGGGTCTCTTCTGAGAAGGTATTCATGGCTAAGATTACAACCCTTACCAGATGGTATCAAAGCTAAGCTTATGGATGCCACTCTGGACAAGGATGTATTTGGCATTGCTGCTGCAGAGCTATTTAAAACTCTTCAGAAAAAGGGGAAGGAACTCCAGGCTTTAAAACACATTTTTGTCTCTCCTGTCCCCCACTTCAGAAACTACCTAGCCAGAAGCAGCTTTGTTAGGAAGGCAACTAAATCTCTACCACCCAAAGGTAAGAGGGATGCTGGGAGACAGGATCTTTCCAAGTCTGCTTCCTCCACACCCTCTCAGAAACAGCCTGTTCTGGCTAAACCTAGTAGTCTGTGACTATCAGGCCCCAGACCCATCTACTCCCCTTTCTCTTTGCCTCTCTCTTTCCCTCCCAGCTTGGAAACAGATAACCCAGGACTCCTGTGTCCTCTCCTTCCTTAACCAAGGTTACTTCATGGTATGGGAAACCCATCCTACCTTCAAGGGAATCCCACAACCCCCACAGGACCAAATTGAATTCTTTCTACTAGTCCTCCCCTTTCTTCTTTCTCAGGGCACTATCCAAGAGTTGCCACCCAACCAAAGGGGAAAAGGAATTTACTCCAGAATGTTTCTTATCCCAAGAAAGGATGGCCCTTGGCAGCCCATCCTAGACCTGTCCCATCTAAACACACTTCCAAAAATTCCCTCCTTTCACATGCTGACCCTACCTACTCTACTCCCTCTGATTCTTCCCCAGGCCTTTGTGGTGTCACTGGACATAAAAGATGCCTACCTTCACATCCCCATTCACTAATGGTTCAGGAGATTTCCTCACTTTTATGTTATGTGGCTTCCTCTTATTTTCAGTTTTGCGTTTTGCCCTTTAGTCTATCTACAGCACCGAGGGTATTCACAAAATGTTTAGCTCCTGTTATAGCTCACTGCTGACTGCAGGGCATACAGATATTTCCATATTTGGATGACCTGCTCCTCCAGGACCCATCATCAGAAATACTCCTGGACAGTCTTTCCTACACAATGTCCCTTCTGAGAGGACTAGGGTTTGCCATCAACCTCCAAAAGTCTTCCCTGACCGCCTCCCAGGATCATGTCTTCCTGGTGTGCAGGATCCTGACAAGCACAATGATAGCTTGCTTACCCTCAGAAAAGATCCTGTCTCTTAACTCATATTTCTAGGACCTAATACCACTTCAATCCCTGACTGTCAGGGTGTTCCTGCACCTCCTGGGGTTCATGGCCTCAACTATTCCAATGCTTCCCTTTGCCAGGTTACACATGAGGAAATTTCAATGGTTCCTGAGAACAGTTTGGAAGCAACACTCTCACCCTCCAGAATTTGTTGCCCCCCTCCTACCCTGTTTGACAAAAGAGTTAGAGGGGTGGATTTTCCAGGTCTCCAGAAATCCAGACCTACACCTTCAACCACTACCACCCACTCAGGATCTGTACATGGATGCGCCAGACACAGGATGGGGTGCAACTCTGGGAAACTGGAAGGTCAGGAATGTGTGGTCCCCTCCTCAGACAAAATAACATATCAGCATAAAGGAAATTAGAGCTTTGATCTTTGCCCTCAAAATCTTCAAGTCCAGGATTTCACCAGTGGTCCTAAGGTGGTTCACAGACAATACCATAGTCCTCTGGTACATCAACAAGCAGGGAGGAACAAAGTCCTATATTATCTGCAGACTGGCATTATGCTCCTGGGAGATAGCCCAGCAAAGTCAGATTTCCCCCCAGGCTGTTTACATTCTGTCAGCTCAGACTGTGATAGCAGACTCTCTAAGCAGGTCCATTACTCAATCCTACAAGTTGATGTTGGAAAGGGATGTGCTTCTGGACCTTGTCCATCGATGGGGTATCCTTCAGATTATTCTTTTTGCCTCCCCAATGAACAGACAGCATCCCAAGTATTGTACCAGGATTCCACATCCTGGGGCATGGAAGGTAGATGCACTATACTTTTCTTGGAAGAGGATGCTTCTGTACACACACACACACACACACACACACACACACACACACACACACACACACACACACACACACTTCCCAATCATTCAGAAGGTTCTGCTGAAAATTCAGCAGAAACAACCAAAAATCTTGCTTGTGAACCACTTTTGGCCAAGACAGCATTGGTTTCCCCTTCTTCTACATTTAACCAAGGGTAATCACTACAAGTTCCCCCACAGGATGAATCTATTCACACAGGACAAGGAAACTCCAGTATATTCACAAATGTCGACCCTAAACTTGACTCTGTGGGTGATAGGGCTTTGATTCCCTTTAGGCACCTTTACACTGGGAATGTGCTATAAGTACTGCAGGAGGTCAGAAAACCCAGTACTATGAAATCATATGTCTGCAAATGGAAGAGGTTTTCCTTCTGGTGTCTTAAAAAATAGTTGCAACCACTGTCTGTACAGGGGCCAGTGGTTTTGTCTTACCTGTGTGAATTAATGAAACGTGGCTTGTCACATTCCTCAGTTAAGGCACATATGTCTGCCATTTCAGCATGGTTAACTATATCTCCTTCCTTGGCCACCAGTTTGAAGTAAAACTGTTCCTAAAAGGCATCCTTCACATTAGACCACCAAGGAAACCAGTGCCTCCTGGGATCTCAGTTTTGTCCTGGAAAAACTTACCCTAGCCCCCTTCAAACCAGCAATGTCATCCTCCCTGCAACAGTGCACATGGAAAATGGTTCTCATAGTGCTATTACTGCTGCCAGAAGGGATTCTGAGATGCAAGCCCTTATGGTCTCTTCTTCCTTCACTGTATTTCATAGGAACAGGGTCTCTCTTCAGACTAACCCATCCTTCATGACCAAGGTGGTTAATGAGTTATCCCTGAATTAGGCTATCAATCACCCTACCTTTTTCCCATTTCCCCAGTCCTCCAGTGAGAGGATTCTCCACAGTTTGGATGTTCGCAGACAACTCAGATACTATTTGTGCCAAACCAAGCCTATCCATAAGTCTAACAGATTGTTTGTCTCCTATCAGCCAAGGGCCCTGAGCCAACCTGTTTCCAAGCAAACTATTCCCTCTTGGATCTCTAAAGCCATTTCTTTCTGCTACTCAGCCAATGGAAAGGATCTGACTCCCCTGTAAGGGCACATTCTACTAGGGCTGTATCCTCCTCTGGGGCCTTCTTTAAAGGATTGGATACAGCTTCTATCCTGGAGGCAGCTACCTGGCCCTCTGTTCATACCTTCACCAAG
The DNA here is from genome assembly GCF_019279795.1 of Protopterus annectens. Classification (NCBI taxonomy): domain Eukaryota; kingdom Metazoa; phylum Chordata; order Ceratodontiformes; family Protopteridae; genus Protopterus; species Protopterus annectens. Next base: position 1,281,093,618 of record NC_056732.1, on the reverse strand, counting down.
CAGTATAAATTGGATGTTATTTCCAAGTCCAGAGCAGGGTTTGCCAGAGCTATTCTCCATAGCTTTGTGGAAAATGTTTCTGCTCCTCTCTCCAATTCCTCTTCTGCATGAGTTTTGACATTCTCCCTCATGTTATGAATACTGGAGCGTATGAATAGAAGGACATAGAATAGTGGTGTAAAATCTTTCCATAATCATAGATGTCCTTCTCTTCTATATGCTGCAGTGTTGCCCCCCCCCCGCCTTCCCCCTGATGTTTGAGGTGATTCAGTTTAGGGAGAAAAATATTGACTGAGGTGATTCACACAGCAATATTTTTCTCCCTAGAATCCATTGGTTGATAATGATTTATTAGTTTTACATCTGTTTTATTACATTGCATTACTCCAAGCACAGTACAACTTACAATGAATCTTACCTGTTCCATCTTACTTTTGCTATGTTTCACTTGAACATAGTATGTTTATTTATTGATTTATTGTTGGACTGAGTGACTGACTATGCTGCATTCTGGTTACTTTGCAATAAAATCTACTACAGACTATAAAAAACAGGCCAACCCACTACAAAATTGTTTCACTCCCCTGTAAAACATCTTCAGAAGGTTGGACTGGATGAGTTGGAATCAAAAGTAATCGGATAGTTGCTCAGCATACAGTAAACAAAACCACCAGTTTATTAAATTTAATAAATATAGGCCCACTGAAGTAACTAAAGTAAAATTTACACATTTTAGAACAAGAACGCCCATTTTACAAGTTGAGGGCATAATTATAACAAAAAGAAATGTTAAAAAAAAAAAAATTGTACTTGATCTTTAATGTAAAGGCGTGCTTATTTATTGATTGATTTATTTATTTATTTGCCTTTGGTTATGGGGCTGAGCAAAGCCCCTTTTCAGCTGAGTTTGGGGAGAAAAGCTCCACATTACATACTTTTTCACAGGCAATTAGCATGAGTTAACAGTAAAATTATACTGCATAACACTGTGTAATATATCCACCTACATACATATATATATATATATATATATATATATATATATATATATATATATATATGCATACATACACACACACCCACACACACACACACACACACACACATATACAATTCAGTAGTCGATCACCATCTTAAGTACTCTATACATTATTTACAGCATACTAAAGCCACACATATGTAAAGAATATTCATCATTATTTTACAATTTATGTATAAAGTCACAATGAAATTTTGGTACATAGAAGATGAACTATATGCATATTTTATCCATTATTCATTTAAGACATGCAAACAGATGACAAAGTGTCAGGATTTTATGAAACTTTGGCATATAAAGAGGGGATTTAGTAATGAGGCCAGCAGAAGGGCAGGATTGTTTTGTGTTACAGTGTTTATTATCTATCTTATTCAGTTTGTGTAGTAGACAGAGACAACAGTACTGCTTTGCACAACAGAGATTATAAAGAACATGGTGCTGTGCAATGTTAACATTCTGTTCAACAGAGAGTAAAAGTAGCAACTTAGCATTACTGTGCGATGATAAGCCCTGTCCTAAGACACTATGGAAGGGTAGTGACTGGAGCTGTAACATTTTGAATTGTACTTTATAGCAATGATGAACTCACAAATACTCTTTTAAAATGATTCAAAATGTGACACTAGACCCTGCAATACTTTTCTGAATGGACATTCTACTTTCTATTCCATTAGAGGGGACACATACTTTTAAATATTACTCTGAAATATAAAAGCTGCAACTGGGCAACCAAGATAAAGCATTTAAAATATACCAGAAAACCATTTGATATATTTTGAATAAAAATACATGACACAATTTGTTAACAACATATGGTTATTATGTACTTATAATCTCTATTCTGAGAGTGGTGGTGGGGGGGGGGGGTGACTGGATTGTAACATTTTTCTTTCTACCTTATGTTAATGGGAAAGTAACATACACTATTTTAAAATGATTTCAGAAGGCAAAATTTCCCATTCTACTATTGAATAAAAATGCAAACAAATTGTTAGAGGGAGAGAAAATGGCAGTCACTTTCCCTTAAGATTCTTAATACAAAACCTCCCTCTTCAGTAATATTAATACAAATGTCATGGAACTGCATTGCGCTACTCCTACTTAGCACAACTCTCTGTTGCATTACACTTCCGTTAGCAATAGCAGTGCTGAAAGATCTGTTTAAAATTCCTGCTAAAACTCTGTGGTGCTGTCAGTTATTTAATACAGTGCTCAGCTTCCCACAGATTTAAGTATGTTGGGAAATCTATCTGAAGTTTTATTTATTTTGCATAATTCACAGTAAGGAGCTCCACCGGCACAACTTATTTCTTCGGCATGAACACAAGCCAGCATAATTAATAATAACTACTGCTAATACAGCAAGAGTATAGCGTAAGCGGTCATTACTTAATTGCATTATGCTCTGTCTCTTAATGACCTGATATGGCTGGACATACTGATAAGATTTTTCTTTGGCAAAACATTCTCTTTCCCCAATGTACTCAGAAAATGAGAATGAAATGTTCTTATAGGTTAGTACTAGGCTAACTGCCATTGTAGGCTATTTTAAGCTTAGCCAATTACCCCATGTGAGAATCAAACCCTGCACCGTGTATTTGTAAGGCAAACACCTTAACCGTTATGCCAACCTTCCATATTTCTAATCAATCAGAAAAGTGGCACTTATAATTACTGCTTATTTTTTCCAGATATTATTATTTACCAGTTACTATAATAAGTTTGTGTTCCTAGTCTTCTTCTGCAGATCTGTGATTACCTTTATCTTTAAGACAGAGTAAGTGCTTACATTAAACTATCTTTTTAAGAACTAAGACTAATCTTCCTATAGTCAATTCCCTCTGTTATCTAGAGGTATCTCATTTCATGCTATTCAGTTTTAACTGCTCAGTCATCTCTGATAGCAGTGCTGTCTCCTCACAATAATGTTACATATCCAAAGATAACAATAAGTTTATGGTCTCAGTGGAATGTAAGGATACGAGGGATAAAGATACCATGCTGTGAAGGCTATTCCTGGGTCAGAAGTCTTAAAGAACAACTGTACCCAAAAACAACATGTCCGTTCCCTAAAGTGTATCTTCCTTCCTGAATAATATCTATAATTTCACGGATCTACTTTGAAAGCTCAAACTTTCAAAACTTCGAACCGTCATATAGTCAAGACCATAACATCAAAGTTTTGAAAGTTCGAAGCTTCAATAAAAAATAAATAAACTGCAACCCTACACTCCCTGCTAATTAAATATACCAACTCCAAGATTGCACTACAGGAAGAGAGCAGTAAATTTCCCATTCTATGTTGTATGGTAATCTTCATTTAAACTGTTCAAAGTTTCAAAACTTCGATTTTATGGTCTCAACTATATGAAGTTCAAAGTTTTGAAACTTTGGGCTTCCAAAGTAGACCCAATTTTACATATTAAAAAAATCTTAACATTTTCTTTGCCTCTATGGCATATCACCCAAAGTCAGCTTCATTAGTGCACACCATGTTGGAGATGAAATAAAATGTTGTGATTATTTACAAATTTGTTTTCCTTGCACTCAAGTCACTTTGCCTATTACATCTGAAATGTATTATTTTTGTGTCACAGAAAACACACACACACACACACACACACACACACACACACACACACACACACACACACACACACGGCAAGGTACCTGTGGCTCTTTTTATTTCTCACCCACTAAGGTAATAAACCATTCAGACTCAGAATTCACAGTTTTCTGACTTTGTACTGCCATTTAAAGTTTCATTCTTTCCCTTCTCTACAGATATAAATATATTGGGTCTTGTTTTAGTCTGCAGGTAAATAAAGCTGATAACCTCTTAACAGCAACTTCCCTAATTAGCCGAGTGTTGAACTCTTGGAAACAGGACACTTTGAATGACTCATATAAGGAAGATGAAATGAAGCCAGGACATGAATCTCACAAAATATCACTTTAAAAAGACTGCATTATCTCAGCTATGTCTTTGTTGTTGTACAAGAACTTTTCAAGATGGTAAACAGGAAACAAATATGTAATAGCTCTCAACCAATCAAGGACAAATCTCAGCAGAATCAGGGACAAATCCAAAAGTAATCAGGGACAATCAGGAACACTTTTAAAATATTAGTACTATTACCTTGAGACACTGTCAGAACAAGAAATTGTGAATTAATATTTATTTTTGACTTTAAAGAAGGGTATAACTTCAATTATTGTCATTATTTATTAAATATAATTGACCACCTTTTTGCCAAAGGTCACTAAATTTTAGGAGGGATTAACAGGGACAGGAATAAAATTTGAGTCAAACTCAGGGATGTCCCTGAAAATTAGGGACAGTTGAAATGTTAAGAGTCACTGAAATATAACTCAATGACATTTCTATTGATGATTGTACAGTCTTTCCGAATACTTCCATTCTTAGGGAATGGTATTGTGATCTAACAGGACAGACAAAAGCATTGTATTTTCATCAACTCTGCCCTTGTAATGCATTATGGACAAAAATAAGCTTTCCAATAAACAAGATCACTTCAGAATGTCTGCCCCTATGAGGGCATTTAGGGTTTGAAAAAATAAAACAATAAGTAATTATTGTATGCTGATGGGTATGGATTATGTAGAACTTTATGGAAGATCAAAAATACATATTTTTCAATTTCTGCTCATAGTGGTTCTTTAAACTTAACAGTCTTTATGAACTAACAGACAGGGAGACAAATTCCTAAATGGCATTATGAAACTAGTTCTGAAATGTAAAAACAATGGGGGGGGGGGATTCAGTAATCCTCCGTGTAGGATGAACGAAGTCCTACTCGGAGACTGCCATCTAAGAGTTAGACATCAGCGCGTCATGCATATGCATGAGGGTGTGCTGACTCAACTCTCAGGCTAACACAGAGCATGTAGGAGTGCAGGAGGCGTGATAGACTGCCGAGCAGTCCAAATATCCACGCCCCTGCAAGTGCCTAACTCTGCAAATGTCAGCAGATATGAGCGAGTCCACTCAAATATGTATACCCCCAACACCACACTCCCCCACATTAAAAAGCCCTGTATAAATGAAATAAAATGTAAAACAATTTTTTTTTATTATTCACCATATAGCTGCCCGTATTTCTGCGTGTGTGCGCGGGTGTGCCCATTGCTTAGCTACAGTCAGCAGTTTAGACATCGAAGAGGATAATAAACCACTTATATGCAAATTAAGCCAAATAGCAATAGTGTAGTGGCAGAGCCTTCACACAAAGAGGAGGCATTCCCGGTTCAAATCCCACCACTCCCCTCTCCTTTTTCAGTAGGAAATCCGTGCATAAAAATAAATCCTGACATTTACCTTTTAAATTATAATAAAAAGCATCAAAATGACCTATGTAGTAGTAAACGATATTTTAAATATATATAAGAAAGTGAAACGGACATGCACAATAATGAATGCATAAGTAACCTATCTTAAGCAATGTGAAGCACTGCTAAGCAACGTTTACCAGTATTAAGCAAAGTAAAGAATAATTGCCCATAACTAAGCACTGCTTTAACTAGTGCAATATAATTGCCCATAGCTAAGCACTGCTTTAATTAGCGCAATAGCTTTGCGCGGAGCTGCGCATCGCGCCAATTAGCGAAAACCAAACATGTTTGCGCGGAGGTGCGCACTGCGCTAACTAGCTCAACGTCGGGCAACGTAGAGTAACGTCGAGCAACATTGGGCAAAGTTGAGCAAAGTCGGCTAAACACAGCCACACCTCCTACTGGTCAGGTCAGTAGTAAAATGAAACAGCAATGACAGGTCTCGAACCCGGGATAGTGTGCACCATAATCACAGTACTAATCCACTAAGCCATGACAGCATTTGATGCTCATGGACTGTCAACACACATATACATATGAATCAAAGTTTACACAGTGCTAAGCAGGTGTGCACTCAGTTGAGAACTTTCAAATCCGGCCAATCACAAATAAGTGCGGGAAATGAGGCATATATAAGCTCCATAGATGGGAATACTCACCATAACTGGTTGCAGCTCCCATCTGCAGGCAGCAATGGCTGGTGTCGGAGAGGGCTCTCGCTTCTGAGTGCAACGGTGGGGCATTGAGGAGTCAAAACTGATGGTTTGGCTCCTCGTCCATCGGCCTGATGCTAGACTCCTGCAGGGCCAGTTCCAGGGCATGGAATACAAAGCAGCAGCTTGGAACCATCTTGCACATGAACTCACCAGTGCCACAGACATCCCTCGGACTGGTGAGCAGGTCAGACATCACCATGCAGACCTGAAGAGACGCAAGCAGGACCTACTGAACCAATGGATACAGGAGGCCCATGGGATGCAAAATGCCCCACTACTGAGTAGGTAGCCATGGACTGAAGCATGTAAAAATTGCTAGTGTAGTCTATAGTATGGATAGGAATATGTCTCAATATCACTTCATTTACTTCACAGCTGCAGGTGTCCGTGCTGCAAATCAGCAAGCATATGCAGATAGGCTGCTAAGGCTGCACCGCCAGGCAGGTTAGTAATTGTTCTGCATGTACTGTTTTATAAAATAAGTGAGAGAGCCTGGCTAAAAGTGTCTCAGCCCAATAATAAAGGTATAATAAGGCTTGAATAACCTCTCTGCATGAACTGTTATGTAAAATAAGTGAGAGAGCCTGAAAAAGAGTGTTGTAACCCATTAATAAAGGTTTAATAAGTCCTGAATTATTTCTCTGCATGTATTGTTATATAGAATAAGTGAGAGAGCCAGAAAGAGTGTTGTAAACCATAAATGAAGGTATAATACATCCTGAATAAGATGTCTGCATGCACTGTAATAACAGATAAATGAGAGAGCCACTAAAAAAGTGTGTAATGTAATTAATAAAGGTATAACAGCTGTAGTGTGTCCGTGTCACATTCTTTGAAATGTAGATGTACTCTTGCAGTATAGAACTTGTAGTGTTGTATTAAGCGCTGTCAACCCACACTTGGGTAGGCCCATAGAAAGAGTACAAAGGGAGTGCCAGTATCTCTTAAGCATATATACAGTCCCCAACTGTAGTTTCAAGGCTAGCATGTATAGGTAAATCTGGCACATGAGTAGCTTGTAATTGTGTGCACCGCAAATGTCAGTGTGCTGCAAAAAATGTAGGGGGCTGTTAAAATTTAACTGGTAATGTCACCTGAACACATCCAGATATGTAGACATATTTATATAAATAAAATATATAAATACGTAGCAGTAACATCTGCATCCTGGACAGTTTGTATATTAGATACAGATCAGGTACATAATGAACTAGCAAAACACATCCCACAACGTACTGGACATTGCCTAGTGTAATAATACATGTAGTGGATATATACCTGCAGTCAATAAGAATGTAGTGTAAACTATAAGTTCATATAAGTTGTTAATAGAGGTATCTTTTTACACCCTACTGTATGTGCATAAACAATCAATTCCACACCTCAATGGGTATGTGTAATCTCATAACATTTGTTGGGACATATGTCCTATTGGTTCATAAATATCTGCGTAACTTTGATGCATGTGCCCTGTTCAAACACCACAATCCTGGTGGCCTGTTGCCACCATTCATTCCTGCATGCTGTTGGAATGTCCACTGTCATTCAATATATGCATGTGTTATGCTTGCTGTTCAACTGCTGGAACTCTGGTGTGTTGGGTTAATGGGAATATTACTGCATGCTGTTACAACTAATTTGGAATGTTGTTGGCTATATTGTCATTAAATTCACCTAAACACAGAACGTATGGGAATTCCAGTCCCAGCGGACTCACCTGTCCCACTTCAGCTGGCGATGGCACCTGGCACCAGCAGGTCCGGTGCCCAGCCTAGGACCTCCTCCTCCATTGGTCCTGTGCCACCTTCGGGTTGGAAGCACTGCAGGGGATGGGGCTCATCCCCCCTGTGCAAGCATGGCCGGAGGAGGGCCACCTGTCACCCTCCGAAGGGTCCAGGCTGTGGTGCATAGGGAGATCCAGCGTTCAGTCGCTGATCCCCTACGCCAGCTCGAGGCAAGAGTGGAGTGACTCACGGGTGAGCCTGCCCCTCATACGCAGCCCCCAGCACAGCCACCCTCCGGGCTGTGAAGGTGCAGTGGTGACTGCCCATGGATGGGGATCTCAGTTCCACTGTTACCATCTGTGGGCTCATGGGCTTGTGATTTCCAAACATCCTTCCCCGTCAATTGTGTTCACCCACCCCATGTGTCATATTCCACCCCTGTATGCATCTTGTTTGTCTTGTCTGTTTACCTCCCCAACCTACCTCCTAAAACATAACTACTTCCCCTACCCCACATTCTACTCTCACCTGAAAAAAAACAAAATGGGCAATCTGCTCCCACAAAAAAATTACGCCCCATACATAGCTGCCCATTTTGCACAGATGTCCACTGGACACAGAAACTGAAATTCAATTGACAGTACAACACACTTTGTTGTCCTCACCCCTCTCTCAGGGGAGGAAGGTTTCAAAATTCCCTCCAAATTACTAGTATATGCACAGCTGTTGCTGTTAAAGAAATGGGCAGCTATAGACCTTCCCTATACCCATCCTGCACATCCCGAGCTGTTTTCCCGACTGTCGTTCCCTCTTTGTGCCCCTTTTTCACCACTTTCCTATCTCCCCATTTTCTTTTCTTTCAAAGAAATGAGTGCGGGAGTTAGCGGGAGTAAGCACTTTTAAGCAGCAGTAAGCGGGTTTGAGCGAGTGTGCTCATGTGTGCACTTAGCTAAGTATTGCTAAGCATCACGCAAACCCACACAAACCCGCTTACAACTGCTTAAAAGTGCCTTAGTCACCCTGCACATGAGGGGCCTTGTTCTGCTCAGCAGCAAAATAAAACACCACTGTCAGTCTTGAACCCCAGACCTTGGACACACTAGACTGTATGAAGTACCACTAGGCCACAGTAGATATACAGCAGAATGTTGCTGAAATATATATATCATGCATCAGAATGTGTGAATGTAAAGGAAAGATAGGAATGCCAATAACACAAAACCTGTTCTGTGGAACTTTACCAGCAGTTGTTGTGGAATTGAATTACATGACTGTGTTAACAGAACCAGACATTCTAGCAATAAATACTGTTACAGCAGCACTTCAAAACCCCCACACAGTATCATAGCAGGACAATCCTCACCCAAACGTACAAAATACCAGTGTGTTCAAGGCACAGCAAGGATGTATGTAGGCATACTCAGTACTGGAATTGTCCAGTTTCATGAGCTTCCTGTGATAAATAAAAAGCACAAACAGTGCCAAAGTGAGTACATTAATATCCACAGTATAGCTGTTCCCAAACAGTTCATGTGCCAAATGAAAACATCTCAATAACTACATATGTATGGCAGCTAATAGTGGATGTTGTAAAGAAACACCATACTCCCATGTATCTTGTGTTAGCATTTCTAGGGGTGAGTACAATCCTACACTGTCAACTGTGTACTGGAAGAGGCAACATTCAGGTCTGAGTACAACATAGAAATAACTGGCTACACCCTTAGCAACAGTTAGAAGAAGTATACCAACCTTCTGAGTTACACAACAGTGTCCACAGCAAACAAGCATGGTCCCCACTCTGGAATTCTGAAAGGGTTACGCCTACCTGACCTAGCAATTTATAGCACTGGGTTGCTATGACAGTGAGTACTGCAAGTACCACACAGCAAGCTGCATGCAATTGCCAAATGGTGGCCACCAATTGGTACAGAGGCCATCACATGCACATGTACAGATACCTATAAAAGCAGTCTGTACTTCCTGTCCACACATGCAATCATTCAATTGCAGGTACGGAGGGAGAGAGAGAGAAAAAAAAGAAAAGAAAAGAAAAGAAAAAGTGAGGTAAAGTAAAGAAATATAACAAAAAGAAAATATTGAAAAAAACAGTATACTGGCAAAAGAAATTATATAGAAAAAAATATATTGAAAAGAAAATATATTGAAATATATTATTGAAATAAAATATATTGAAAAATAAATTGAAAGAAAAATATATAGAAAAAGAAACTGAACAAAAAATATATTAAAAAAAATATTGAAAACCAATATATTCTGAAATATACATAAAAAAAAACATCTTGAACAGTGAAAGTGATATTGACAGCAAAACGTATATCGCTAAAAGAAGTATATCAGGATATACAGCAACATATACTAACATATACAAAGGAAAGATATGTAACAGCTATGTATTTACTGGAATGTAGTAGATGTTTATGAAGGGTACTCTATATAGTTTGAATCATCCATATGTGGCAGCAGTATGTATCGATGCACAGATGCCCTGCATAACCACTGGCATGGGGAAATGAGTGTGTTGCTGTGTGCAGTGGGATGTGATGGTGACATATATAGTTCAGCATTAAATGTCAAACATCTGATCCATGTTATCTGTGTTCTGTACAGTAGTGTGTACAATGTCTGTTTGGGGTAGTAGGCCATATGGTTATGTAAACATGGATGTGACAGAGTAACAAATGCATGATAGCCATATTAATATGTAGCTTAGCACTGGCAGAAGCTGTACCAGGCTAGTATGCTAATTCAGCATTAGCAGCTATGTATACACCCTCTAATATTACTGTGTGCTCACATGCAACACCTGTTCATGTTGCAGCAAGGCCCACCAGGTCAGCCATGAGGTACATGTACTTACAACAGTGTGGTTCTTGTGTGTGTGTATGGCACCCACATAAGGAGGGAACTGTCCGTGTCAGATATATTAGCATCTGTACATGTGCATTGAGCAAGGGACATACAGCAACTATTTGTGAAAGGTGGATATATATATATATATATATATGTTGTTGAAGGTTGTTATGTGCATATTTCTATGTAGATTGTAGTGTGTGGCAAACCAGACAGCATAGAGTGCTGGTATATGACATGTGGTGGTTAAACACTGTGGGTATGGTTCATCAGGTTTGCTGTGTTGCAGCCAGTGAGGCCTGCTAAAGCTACATGGGTAACGCATTCTGCACAACACCGTGCAATGTTATGACATAACTGTATACGTCACAACCTTCCCATACTTGATATACCCACCATGACAGGTGGACTGTATAAGTGCCTATATGCATATCTATATGTACAGCAATGGATGTTCATATGTATGTGTGTATATAGATAAATATATATATATATATATATATATATATATATATATATATATATATATATATATATATATATATATATATATACATATATATATATATATATATATATATATATATATATATATATATATAGAGAGAGAGAGAGGGTCATAATTACTGCAACAGATGCCTGGTGACAAAGCCATGGACTCAAGTTCAATGTTGGCACTGTATTGGCATCCTCCTTGCAAAAACGCAGTACCCATGAACAATCACATAGGTGGTAGTCTCCCTAACACCGAAGGTGTGATAAGAGACCATGGAACACAGGTGGACAGTAGTCTCCCCTTCAATAGTCACACTGCCACACTAGTCATGTAATCCGTCTACATGGCACAGGTCATCACAAAAGGTGTGTCATCCATGGAAAAATAGGTCAGTGTTCCCCTCTACTCCACACACATAAAACCCAGTATAGAGTACAATGCCCCATGTGGTATGTACCTCACAAGACAGCTACAGCAAGTGGAAAGGACACAGACATACCTCACAAAGAGTGATACCGGCGTCAAACAGATGCCCTATGCAGACCGTCCCACAAGCCCACAACTAGACTGTGTCACATACCGCCTACCCAGAGGTGACCTCTGCTTGACATACTAAGCTATGTCAAACCCAGATCTGTTGGACATGCTCCACGTAAACAGATCACAATCTGTACGAGCTACACGCTCTAGGGACCCAAAGCCTTTGACCACAATAAACAGCACATGCTGGAGGGATAGATTCTTATCTGAGAGACATCCCATACTCTGGAACTAACCAACTATCCATAGCAAACAAAACCCCTAATTAGCAGTCATCATAAATAATCCTAGAGATTGTATGGGAGATAGTGAATACACCCAGGCAATCACCTCAGTGTCCCTGCTTGACTGGGCCATGTGTAATTTAAATACCTGTGTGTCAGAGGCCAGGGTAGCGTATGGCTAGAGTTCTATAGGCCCTAGGGCCAATAGCCTCTTACCTACCTATGAAGTGCAACACACCCACATGTACTTGTTGCAATAATCGATATGTGAGCTTGACTGAGTGAGATGGTGAATGTGTTGGTGAATGTGTCAGAGTTCGGTATATATGTGATAGCTTAGTGGCAAACTGTTTCAGTCATGGTATTATGTGTCCTAGCTGTGATCCCAGCAAAAGATGTGTATGCAATTGGTAGGCAGAAAAAGCAGTATGCCATACGGTCTGACGTAGTCCCTTGTTGATGACTGGAGTGTCCCATTGTAGGCTAAAGCAGTACATGTATGCTTATTGTGTGTTACTGCTGGTGAATCCAACTCCTGTATGAACTGTAGTACTACCTGAAGCTGTATGCCTAAACAGTACAGTATGGTGTACGTGCACATTTATTGCAACCACTGTTATGTATGTTCTCTGTAGTCCTCACAGATTACATACCTCAGGCATAAGGTCTGGTAACAACTGACACACAGTACTGTAAGGTACACAGGTAAAGGTCACCTGGGTTGCCACACCTTTGTGTCTGTTTTGTATGTCTGCTGTGTGTGTGGGTATGCCTATAGCATGTCCTCGGTCATATGTGTGTTACAGGATATAACTGCGTATCTAGCAACATGGATAGTCTAGTACAGCAGTATGCCACCTATATCAACGAATGTGCGCATATGTTAGGCAGGGGTCCGCCATCAGCGACTAGTATGGTATACTGGTAATACTGTCAGTGGACTTTACATTCATTGCAATGGATTACATATTTCTTGATGCATTAGCATGATATATACCTCCTGTGGCTAGGTGGTGCATTGTGTCACATACAGTGTGCCATGTACTGTTGTATAGTCTTACAAACTATCATAAATTAGTTGCTGTGCAAAACATGGTTTGATATATAGAGTGTGCCAGGCACTGTCAGGTATCTGTGTGTTGAGAATTGAAATGTGGTATTGAAAGTGTGCATCTTCTGACAGCCAGTAGGTTGCTATATATGGCAGTTAATTTATATCTGTACTTTAGAATGTTACGTGTGCCACATGACTTGCTCACACATATTGTTTAATTGTCTTCCAGGGTGAAGTCCCACCACCGTAACCCAGCATATAGCACGGCCAAGGAGGAAGCGATCACAGCGAGCCTGGTGCAGCACTATGCACTGCTGTTCTCCAGAACCAGCCAGGACCAGCATGAGCGGACTGCGCTGTGGCAAGAGCTTGTCCGTAGTGTAAATGACATAGGCATGCATAACCGGACATATGAGCAGGTACGCCATCACTGCAGTGATTTAATTAGACATGTCCGGCAGCATGCGGCTGATATCCGCAGACAACAGCTTGCCACAGTTGCAGGGTAGCCATCCATCCCCCCCTCACCAGAGTGGAGGAGCTGCTCCTGAACCAGGTGGCTCCTGGCCAACAACAACCACAACAATTGACATGTATCATCATGGAGGCCGGAGCCACCCAGCAAGTTGACATGGAGCATGCAGGTAACATGGCATAGCTGTAGAATACTGTTACCTCTATTGGTAGGGCATGCTTATGTGAGATGTGTACTGTGTAGTTAGATGATGTGGTGCCTAGTGTTATGCAATACTAATAATTAGGAACATAATCTGTAGGCCTGTGACTGTCCACCGTTGTACTACTGTAAGATTGAAAACATATAGTAGCAGTGCCACAGTTGTTGCCACTGACAAAGTGTCTGATATCCTTGTAGGTCCCTCTGGTGTGACAGCAAGGCAACAGAGCCATGCTGGTGAGTGTGTTATACCTTTAATATTGCTAATTAAATGTGCATGTCATAGGTAAGGTGTAGGCTATGTACACGTAACTCACCTACGCATACTGCATGCTGTGCATGTTTGCTGTGAGACTATGCACATACTAGTAACGTGGATAGCTGCCTAAAACACATACAATACACAGAGTATCCCACACAATCGTGGCAACACTGTAGTGGACATCGAATAGGCAGAGTCGATACACATGCACACAACATACACACCTTTGAAATACGCAGTACACGTTAACATGCTACACATGGTGTATTCAGACACCCGCTGTAAGTTCACACTACTGTATCCCAAACCCCATCCACACAGCACACTTAATATACCTGAGGGGTAGATGCCTCACATGTGGCTGTGCAACACTCTTCAACACATAACACATAAATGTTAGGCAATGCCCCCTATTGGGCACCTCACAAACCCAAGTAACAACTGGCTGTGAAATGGTGAATGTAGTCATGGTACTGCAGTTCAGGTACAGCATGCTATGTGCCGGTCTGGCACACATGAGTAGCCTTGAATGACCACATGATGCTGCATGATGATGGCTCATGGTACTACACCCCATCCAGTTACAGTGGCCACAGTAATACACATATCATGAATTGCTATGCACCTTAATGTTGTGTGTGTGCAGACATATGCACCTATACACAATATGCATAGCAATCCCCATTTGTAGAAAGTGACACACATATGTCTTGTAATGCTATGGGGTGTATAGGTCACATGACACACATTGTGTATGTGTGATGTTTCATGTTGCAGTTGTGTGGTAGCATGCCATGTCATGGCTGGCACTGGCATGTCCAGAATATGTCCTACACTCAACATAACCACTGTACAGTGGCTATGTTGAGCAATGGTATTCCATCAGGTATACATGCACCACTCATCCTGTGTGTATACATAGCATGCATGTGCTACACCTGTGTCCACAATCATCTGCTAAAGACACAGATGCTCTAATCAGAAATGGATATCTATGTGACACACTGATACACATCCAGCCATGTTATGTATACCTGTGACCGATGGTGCACAGGACATTGCAGGGCTTTAATTCCTGCACAGCAGTGTTGTGTCCATGTACACATTGCGTTCCAGGGTGAGGCCCTTCACTGAACAAAACACACATGCATCAAGGCCATGTATACTGTTATTAGTAATGGCTGTCTACACTCACACTGCATGCTGCTGAGCAACACACATCCTGCATGCTGTCACGTTTGATATAAATGTTTGGCTTGTGATACTGTACCCCAACAGCACACACTATTGAGTATGTTCGGGATTGCTGGTGGTGTGTGTGTGTGTGTGTGTGTGTGTGTGTGTGTGTGTGTGTGTGTGTGTGTGTCTGTACTAGTGAGGAGTGTATTTGTGTGCATGTGTGCATGTGTACATGTGTTCATGTGTTCATGTGTGCATGTGTTCATGTGTGCATGTGTGCATGTGTGCTGACATCATGTACAGGTCATAAAGTATGTTTCCTGTCTCCATCTCACAGGTGCTGATACTGGGCTGGTTCAATGCAGCAGGGAAACTGATGTCACTGAGCATGATAGTGACAATGATGATAGGTATGTTGAGGCACAGGCATGTTTGCCAGGGTCTGTAGTTGGGCCACCAATCGATACTACACAAGTGTCCACCCCATCTATGCACACAGTCATACTGCCAATACATCTGTCACCAATGCCCTTAGCAGAGGGACAGTGTACAGCCGGCATTGGCCAGGACAGTCTGGTATCCATGGCACATGCATCCCGACACAGCAGCCATACCCAGATGTCTGGAAGGGTGCCACATAAGCAGATGTCCAGGAGTTCTCGTCGGAGCACTGCTGCCCATCATGCCACTGGCAGACATGCCACAGGTCTCAGTACCTCACGCATGTTCCAGGCTGTCATGGAGGCACAGGCACATATGGAACGGTACACAAGACAGGGACTGAGGGCACAGAGGGCACATAACACCATCATAATAGACAGTATCCATGACCTAGCTGGTGCCATCCGCAATTACACTGAGGTCACCGATAGATGTTGTGGAGAAACACTAGATGTCCTCTGCAATGTCATGTCCATGTGTCAGGACAGTGTGGGACGGCTGAGTCATCGACGTGGACGTATGCCAGCAACATCAGCAGCTGGCAGTCAACGCGGACGTCCCTCAAGCAATAGCCACTCTCATAATGCCAGTACCAGTCCCAGTAATGTTGGGGGTGGGCTGTGCATAGAGCATCCTAGAAGACCACGTGCATGTGGTTCTGGACAGTCCCAGCAGGGATGTGGGTCCAGTGTACATCCATCTACCTCTGGGGAAAGTACCCAGTCTGGCTTGGTACCTGATAGTGTCAGTAGCACCCCTGCCAGGCACAGGTACCGTATCCATGGCCAGAGACGGTGATCTGTGAAGCCTCGCAGGTACAGTCTGTGGCTGTCCCACAAGTACCCGTATGTGGCAGCCACCTGGTGGAACTGTGTGCATGCAGACACACACACACACACACACACACACATAATCCACACACAGTAGGGCTAACACATACCCACACACATTACATCAACATTGGCCCTTACCATTATTCTTGCCCCTCACACACACACACACACACACACACACACACATACATGTTGATTGGATGGCTCACTATAAGCCTCTGGCAGACCGACAACACACCCTGTGCATATGATGAAACCTGTGCCACCTCCTGTCATCTGTAACATTGATGCAGGAACAGGCTACCATGGTGCTGATGCACAGGGTGTCTTTATAGCAGTATAGCAATGTTAGCATGTTGTCAGCAGTAGAGTGTAATGTTATGCTTGAAGGTGTAGCTAAGCAGGCATGATGCATTAAAGCTATGATTGTCATTGCAGTGTTGTTTACAGCAGGGTTAGTTCCAATTGTATATTGTCTGCCCACGTGCCACTTGGCTGATGTGTGCAGTATTGGCAGCATGTGTTAGAGAGTGGGCAGTATGTGTGGGATGTGTGTAGCACTTATTTGCAGGTGTACAGTTGTAGAAATGGTGGAGGTGCACTGTCTGCATGTACATGCATAGTGGACACATGAGCAGGGTGACATGCTCTGTATTACACAGCAACACTCCATAGTTTCTATTGGTGGCCAGTATGCATTGTACTACACACATTACGGAACCTGACTACACATGTGTGTATGACATGGTTTGACACTGTGCTGTGGGTGATACTGTTACTATCTGTCATTGTTTTGCATTCTGGTAGTATACATGACTGCAACAGCCTGACCATAACCAATCATTAGCAGATGTCCTGACAACTGACACACAGATGTAGGACACACAGCAACATTTGGCTCCTTCAGGTACTATACTATGCCTGTAACCAGTGGTATTCAGCTGCACCCATTACTGAGACCACTCCTGTTCAGCATATGGCTCTCTTAGGTACAAGCAATCACAGTAGGGATATGTCTGTCCATGTGTGCTAATGCATACTGTGGCCTATACTGCATTCTCCATGTGACACACACATCCTCCACAAGGGTATCATACAGACAGATACCTGTTGTCAAACCCATGCTGTAAAGCTATAGACGAAACTAAGCGTAGTCATCCACCTTTACAGAACATAGTATCCCCACAGTACCACATAGGTAGTAGCCACCAACATCATGAACAGGTACTGATGTGTACATGCAACCTAGTGTTACGTCATCCCTCCTTTGATAATCACATTCCCTAAGGTATTTTGGAATCCCTCGGTGGATCACATAAGCAATCAGGGGTCTGCATGCATGTCCACAAAGATTGTTGTACACCTATAATGCATAGTCATCATTGATAGACTCTGCTGCATTTGAACAGGTCTGACACATACCTCGGCCATAAACCCTCACACACACACAATTCAATAGAAACCATAATGAGTATGTGTGACACGAATGACCTACGCCAGGCATCACTGCAGTGGCTGGCCTTGTCACAGGCATACAGATGTGACCTAAGGTCTGTGAAGCAGCAGCACAGTTTGGCAAAGATGCCAACTGTGTACTTGGATAAAGCAGGTTTCCCATACATTCAATACTTGGGTAATAGGTACGTATATGTATTTGCCTCATAGCTACCTCACATGTGCAATGCCTACTGATATGTCATACGGTAGTAAAAGCAAAACCCCCAACACTGTCACACACGTAGAGCACACACACTCACCAAGTGCGGGATTCAAACCCCCACCTAACTAATTCATGACACTACAGGAGTACGCATCAACATGTCATGCTGTAAACATTACTGGGAAGTATCTTTTCCACAGGTATATTTGTAGGATGGTGACATAATCAGACTTCACAAAGGATAGTTTACCACTTTTGAGGTGTTTTGCTACTCCCCTAAAAGGTTGCTCCTTCCCAAGGAGACCACACACAAACACAGTTGTCAAGTGCAGGATTCAAAACCCTACCTAACTACTTCATGATACTAGAGAAGTACGCATTAGCACGACGCGCTATACACATTACTGGGGGTTCTCATTTCCACAGGTATATTACAGTTGTCAAGTGCAGGATTCAAATCCCTACCTAATTACTTCATGATACTAGAAGAGTACACATTAGCATGACGCACTATACACATTTTTGGGGGTTCTTTTTTCCACAGGTATATTTGTAGTATGGTGACATCATCAGACTTGACAAAGATTGGTTCACCACTTTTAAGGTGTTTTACGACCCTCCTAAAAGGTTGCTCTTTCCCAAGGAGACCACACACAAACACACTTGACAAGTGCAGGATTTAAACCCCTCCCTAACTACTTCATGATACTAGAAGAATACGCATTAACACGACCCGCTATACACATTAGTGGGGGGGGGGTTCCCTTTTCCACAGGTATATTTGTAGGATGGTGACATAATCAGACTTGACAGAGATTAGTTTAACACTTTTAAGGTGTTTTACTACTCTCCAAAGCATTTGCTCCTTCCCAAGGAGACCACACACAAACACACACACTTGTCAAGTGCAGGATTCAAACCACTACCTAACTGTATGATACTACAGAGGTATTTACATGCCATGCTATACAATTACTGTGAGATATCCTTTCCACAGGTTTATTTGTAGGATGGTGACATCATCAGACTATACAAAGTGGGTTATATTAGGTGACATTAGGTGGGCTACATTGAAGGAATGTCTACACACTTTGGCATGTCATCATCAAAGGGGTGTGTAATGTCTTCCTGTGTCCCCAGGGCCATAATGACTTTCTCCATACATACTGGATTAACACCTATGTGGTAATTTGTGTGCACTTTGTTGTAACCAAAGGGGATGACTATGCATTCTTTGGCATTCAGCTTGAGGGCCTTGATTTGACACCAGGTATCTGTCTCTGTAAGACACTTGTGGAGGATGTCTGTGTTAGCCGTGCAGTCGATTATGGACCACAGTTACCATTCATCTGCAGACCTGTTCAGCCATACACCTCCCATGCACCAGCAACTCTGAACATGTGTGTTTGATCTGTGAGCCACCTGGCCACCCATCCTGTGACATAGCTGTTAATGTTCCAGCTGATACACTTGTCCATGATGACAGAGTGAGGAATGGTGTGGAAAGTCCTTCATGAGGTCTAGGTGGACTGTGTGGACTACTTTCACCTCCATCTATGTCCTTGGTAACTGTTTGAAATGAGTCAACTAGGTTTAGGAGCCAGGATCTGACTTTCACAAGGTGAGGTCTCCAATGTCTCTGTTTATGGGTTCCATGACAATTTGCTCAATAGCTCTGTAGACCAGGTTGAGTAGACATATTGAGAAATGGTGTCCATGTTCTGTTGTGGCACCCCCTTTCTGGAGCTGGATGACTGTTTGTGAATGCCATTCTTTGTGTACATAGCCTGTGGTATGCTTGTGTCTGGACAGTGAATGTGAGTGAGGGTCCAGTTCCTCATGGGCCTAGTGTATGATGCAGCCTGGGACACCATCCAGTCACATTGATGCTGTGTTCTCACCTTTGGTGAGGGCTGTCTTTACCTGCATGTCGATGACGTCTGGGGCTCTGCATCCTTCTGTGATGGGCACTGGCCTTTTTGGGGGTGATGGGGGGTGTTTACACTGAATCTGTCCCCCTGGATGTGGGCAATGAAAGTTGGTTTGGTGTATTTCTTTCCTTTTTTCAGTAGCTGACAGCATATTTGGAGGTTGACACCTATGTGTCTGGTATAGCTACCAAAGGCTTTGTGGTTGTTATTCTCACATTCCTTGGCTATTTGTCTTTAGAAACTGTCCTTGGATTATTTTATGAGCGATCATTGTTTCATCCTGATAATGATCAGTGATGCATTTCCTTCAGTGAAGTTGGCTCTATCATGTGTTCATTTCCTCCTTCTGTTGTCTAGCTTATTTATGGGCAACAACCACCTGATTGTTGTTCTATTTTCGGAGGTGTGCATCTTGGTTTTATTTGTGATGTCTCAATCCATGCATACCTATAGATGCTCATAGGGTGCACTTGTAAATGATTCTGCGGATTGTATACCATTATCCTATAGCAAGAGGGCTTTGGAACACTCCACTTTGGTCTTGGGTAGTGTGCAGTTTGCTTTTGCAAATGTCTTCACAGTGGTTTCATTGACTGGGTGAGGGGGCCGGATGTGGATGTCCAGTGTGAGTACTTCATGATCTTATATTACCAGCGAGGGGTTTATCTCTGTAGTGGAACACTGGTACCCCATGTTGGTGATGATTTGGTGATGATCATGTCCAGTATGTTGTCACCTCTAGTGGGCATGGTGACCAGCTGTTCCAGGGTCTTAGGGATTTTTAACTCTAGGAAACATTCGGTGAAGGACGTTGTACATGAGTAATTCCACCACTCACCGTTTGAGTAGTTGTAATCTCCTCATATAATGGTGTTTGATAGGAGCTTTATACTTTCCACTGTTCTCTGGAATACTGAATGAGGTTCCTGAGACAAGGTACATGATCTGTAGCAGGCTACAATCTGATGGCCAGCTTTGGACAATGTCAGTTGCACTTGCATGGTCTCCAAGGCCTCATGCTCTGCCACTAACTTGAAGGTGTGGGTATCCATAGGGTGAATGGGTACGCCCCTTCCTTTTGTATTTCACTCATGGTTTTGGGTCCACAGGTCAGAAGGATTGTGAGTGTTTTACGTGGACCATATCCAACAGCTCTGTGTTTGACATAGCTTTGTATGTTAGGCAGTGAACACCTCTGAGTAGGTGATATGCAAGGGAGTACATATGGAGCATTTTCAGATGGTCTGTGTATGGCATGTAATTCAGGCCGCTAATGCTCTTTGCATGGTATTGCTGCTGGCTTTCCAGTTGTTGTAGTTGTCTTGTGAGGTACATAGCAACAGTGATGTTATACTCTATTATAGTTCTAGTGAGTGATGAGTGGAGGGGAACATTGTCCTCTTCCATTCTGCATGAGATGCATTTCGTGATGAGGTGTGCCACATGGGAGGGTTTCCTGACTACTGTGGGTATGTGATTATCACAGTGTATCCACTGTCCACCTGTGACCCAAGGTCTCTTGTCACACTTTCAGTGTGAAGTATACTACCACCTCTGTTGTAGTTCTTGGCTACAGAGTTTTTAACATAGGGGATCACAATGCACCTTTTGACATTGAGCTAGAGCCCATGGCTTTGACAACAGCCATCTGTCCCAGTGAGGCCCTTTTGTAGGATGTCCACATCTTTTGTGTTTACCATTCTGGCTCCTGGTGTGCATTCCTCTGGAAAATTCAGCTGCCATAGACCTGTCATGCTAATGTTTACTTCAGGGAAGTAGATACTACACAGCCTGGGAAGGTATCTGGTCCCATGGCTGCTGTGATACTGGCTTTGGAGACTGTTTATCACCTGTGCAGCCATGATGACAGCAATTTTGCAGTCTTCCATTATAGAGATGTGCTCTTTCATGGGTGAGAGGGGGTTAAAGTTAACAGTGATCCTATCTGCCAGGATGTTGGCAATATCAGTTGGCTCTGTACATTTACTGCCATTGAGCTGCCATTGAGCTGTAACTCTGAACAGATCTGAGTATGAACCTATCTGTTGGGCAGAGATCTCCTGAGTATAAAGTATGCCACAGAGTACAGATTGGGTTACATTCAGTCTTGTTGCATGGGGCGACAATTTGAGGCCAGTAATCCTCTTGTTAAGGTACTTCATTGGTCTTTCTAGCTGCTGAATGTGCCTAGTCAGAACTGGTGCAGTACCCTGGATGCTGATGCCTGTGAAATCCCCATCATATCACCAGTTGGTCTCTGGAAGGTACCTGTTGCTAGTATTCTTAGCCCAACACATACCTTGGTTTCCACTGGGATGGGTTCCCCTCTGTTGGTTCTGTGTGTGAGGCGTGGCCTGCACAGCTCAACAATTTGCTGCAGGAGGTCTCTGTCCACTCTATAGCGCTCCACTATCTCCAGCCCCTGTATGTATGTATGTATGTATGTAGCCCCTGGTAGGTTACCCTGGGTCTGTACACTCTTCTCCATCTCCTCACTGTGGGTTGCTCAGCAACATTCACAATGGCACCACCCTCAGCATCTTGCACATGTCACCTTATAATAGCAATGGCAGCCCCTAACATTCTTTTTTCTCAGTTAAGCTTTTTAAGTTTTCACTTCTCTTTGTAGACTGTAGTCTTGCAGTGTTTCTGAGAAAACATGGGGGAATGTTGTTTGCAGAGTTTTAAGTGCTGGGCTGGGCTAGGCTAGTGTACTCCCTGTGTAATTGGCTGATTCTGATTGATTTCACCTGGCAGCTCTGCTAGTTCTCCTTGGTTAACTTCCTACTACTTCCTTTCCTTCCTTTTCCCATTTCTGTTTCCACAGGGGGCAGCGCCGCGCAAACAAGTGCAAACATGTGCACATGAGCGCACACACGCACACACAGGCTTACACAGTCTTACACAGGCTTACACGGACTTAGACAGGTGCATGTTTGTGCATGCAAGCTTAGACGTCCTTACACAGGCTTACACGGGCGCACACACGCGCACACAGGCTTAGACGGGTTTACTGGCGTGCACACGCGCGCGCACAGTGTAAGCAGCTTTGCAAGAAACTTCAGTGATAGCCAAGATGTACACCTTCGGTTTCTGGGTTTCAGTTCAGACAACTGTAGACACGCCTCTTCCAGCCCTGAGTAACACACAGCAAACACATGCCACTCTGCTCCAATAAGCTTACAGTCTTTTTGATGCATACCCCCTCATGATGTCACCTATCTTCTACTCTGTTACTCCCCTAATCCTACTCTTACACTCTACGGACATGGTTCATATTGCAGGAAAATTTGGGATTCACTATCCTTATACTCATTTGCATAGGATTGCCTACTAATGCTTGGTTACATCTCTCAGACTTTGCTTCCCCCCTTAGCAACCACTACTCAGTAGCCATGTTGTCTTCATCCTACCATTCACCTGCATGGCAGATGAACATTTTGAATAAAATCCCTATTTGTGGCTTTTAGTTTTTGTTTTTCTGGTTTTTAGAGCGCCAAACGTTTGCGCGGCGCTGCACTACGCTTAAACATCAGAGATCGATGGAAAAAAATTATTATTTTACTATTTTGCAACGGATAAAAATGCCAATGGCCATATATTTGGCCATTGGCATGCTTCCTCAACTGGATGCATCCTTTATTTGGAGCTGTCATGCCTCCGTTTTGCTATTTGCAGAATGGTACTCAATTGCCAACCGAGTACATTTCTGCAAATAACACTACTCTTACTTGGACAGGTTAGTGTTTCCTGAATCGCAAATTTACCTCATTTGCATAGTCTCAGCAGCAAATTAGGTAATTTGCATAAACTAACCCTGTCCGTGCAAGAGTCATTTTAGGAGCTCTCTTGCACGCCCCTGCTGGCTGTTCCTGGATCGCTCGGCAGACATGTTGGCTTGCTGGAGTCTTACTCTACTCTTAGACTCTGTACAAGCCTTCATGAATGTGGCTCAATGTGAGAAGCAATAAATGTTGCAGTGTGCAAAATTAGAGTCTGAAACAAAGAAAAACTTGTAATTATGGCACGTGGCCTTTAAATTAGTGAACAGGCACAGCTTCAATCACAGTTAAAATTTTCACTATTTTTACCTTCATTTTCACAAGGTGGTATGTTCTCCAGCTCCCCATGGGAAATGGGAAATAAATCAGATCCTATATATATATATATATATATATGATGAAAAGGCATCAATGAAAAATATAAGATTAACCCTTTTCTTTATTTGGTTTCTCTTTCATATCAAGACTCTGTTTTTTTCTGCTTGCCTCAAATAATTATAAAAATACTGTAATAAAGTTTATTAGTTTACATTATTATATTAACCAGATAAGCCCACTAGGCAAAGCAGCTATTTTATAGGACAAATTTGGAGCACAATCTGGATAAATGACTCACTTGGAGTCATCTAGTCTGCACGTGGAGACTGAGAAACTCAAATCCACACCAACTACAGGATAAAGTTCACTTACAGCTCTAATCCTCTGTGCTAAACTGTCATGTCTGCATCAGCTGTTGAAAGCAATTACATAGTGCTGTGTGCTAGTTTTATGCTGTATTACTGTCACTCAGAGTACTAAAATATATACTTAGCAGCTCTCGCTAATTCTGAGACTCACGATTACAAGTCCCAAAATTGCACAAAAGAAAAACAGAGATTAAAAAGAGAGTAGCAACTATTTAAACTCATTGTTGTCTTTTTAATTTTTTTTTTTTTTTTTGCAAAAGGGAAAGTGTGTACCCTCTTATGTTAGGGGCTGCACCCCCTTATCCCTGGATATAAGTGAAAACTCCATGGCACAATGATCTCAGATTAATATATATACTTTCTCTGCTTTCATGCATTCATCCTTACAGTTTAGCGGCTCACAGTTATGCTTGTGACACATTCAAATAGTAGCCTTTGTTATCACTTCTCCTCTCTCTAAGTGAAACTAAAAAGCTCTAAAGGCATTTACTCACTCATTATTGTAGGAATCAGTTTATTCAAGTATAAAAAATAAAACACATACACTGTGATTGTGAGTTTTAAAGAACACAAAAACACTACCACAAATATCCATTTTGCTTCATACAAAATACAAGTAAAAAAGGGTGGCATACTTTACCAAAGTACAGTTTATCTGTCTAAAGGGCTAGGCTGGCTATATAGTTCTGTGGTTACTGAGAAGGAAGTTTCTGTTAAATGGGCCTCCAGCAGGATTCATGCAGTGGTAAAGTCATATAACAATTAATGAAGTCAGTAAAAGAACAAGGTTTGTAGTTATAGGTCTCAACATTATAGGGAGCTGATAACTATAGCAAAATGGGTGGAGGTTCAGAAAAAATTAAGAATTTCATGTGTCCCAACAGGAAAATAAAAAGACATGAGGTACATCACAATTAGCATTCAGGTGTACACAACTGGAAATCAGCCTACAGGACACTTTACAAACCCAGAGAATACCTAGCCTGAATGCAAGAATCAGTACACCCAACCAGATTAATACTCAGGAGGCACAAATTTTAAGGGAGCCCAGGGAAACCACAGCAAAATTAAAGAAGATAACAGAGATTACAGAGCTAATAAATTCTATTAGGACTTAAAAAGCAGATCAGGTTTAATAAATTTAAGTCACATAGCATAACTGAGAGAATAATTCCCCCACTAGATTAAAAGAGTTGACACAGAAGACTCAGGGCCAAATTAAAATAGCTAGGATGAACTCATCAGGAATGACAGATGATTCAGGATCCCACAGCAGGACTATTGCAGAGAAATGTTTCTAGCAATGTTAGGGGACTTCCAACAGCACTAACGGAGTCAGGGCCCCCACACAAGTATATCTGAGTTAATAAAATAGGAGGTTATCAACAGATTTAAATAACTTAGGACTTCCTTCACAATTAGCAAAGGCAGGGGATCATAACAAGATAAAAAAAACGTCCTTAAACAGGATTACCTGAGTTAACAGAATTAGTAGACTCCTGGTAAATTCAGTGAAGTCATAAATCTCTTCCTAATTGTAATTCATTCGATCACATAACTGAGTCCAGTCATTATTCTCAAAATTTTAATTATTTTTTTCAGGATACTTAGAGATATATTTCAGTGTTAAAGGGACAACAGTACATCTAGTCTACATGCCTTTTATTTCATTATATATGATGTAAACCATCTGACATATAACTGCAGGTGTATGACTATTTAGGTATATGTTATTTTCAGTCCTTATCAGCCTGAACATCTGTGATTTCTGAGCAATACCTAGCTTATTCATTTCCCTCATCAAAGTACAGAATTCCGCATCACCCTTGGAGGAGATTTTCCTTTTCCAGGGGTAATGCATTATTATTAGTTTCTAGGCATTCCCATTGAAAGGTAAAATTCAGTTGCTATTTAACCTTCATATATGGTAGTTAAGGATTTTTACGTTCACACAAACACAAGCATGCATGCATGCACATTCACCAATGCACACACATGCAAACACACACACACACACACACACACACACACACACACACACACACACACACACAAATGTGTCTCCATGCACATGCTCACTGTGGTTAATCTGCTTCTGGCAGGAGTCACTCTTATATAATGATACCTTACAATCCTCCCCACCCGACAGGTAGATCAACATCAACACCTCATTCTCAGGCTGGGTGTCACCAACCCTGGACCTGCTTATATGAAGCCAGGTCATTGCCAGTGCAGTCAGAATTCCATAATTCGTCACTATCAAACCAGTGTGTTTAGATAGACATTAAACAAACAAAAGTATCACAATGAAATAATCTTATCTGAGTGGGGGCCATGATCCTTTATCGGGTACCATTAAGATGGGGTTTTCTAGTGCTTAAATACATTGTGCATGTACTGCTTATATTGAGTTCTAGTCTTGGTAACAGACTCCAGACAAAAAAAATTCAGAGGCCATTGCAAGTGGCACTAATGAACAGAAAATGGCGAGTCTGAACATTTTGTTTCCCAGGTTTGAAATAGAATTTTTATTCTTGTGGACTACACACTCTCATGCACAGTCACACACACACACACACACACACACACACACACACACACACACACACACACACACACACACACACAGTTATACATCAGTTGCAAAAGAAATATTGCCAGTACTAGATGAACAGTTATTTATAGAAGAGGAAAAAGGGAACTACAAAATTAGACAGCGGGCAGTGTAAAGTCAATTTGATCCACCAGGGCCATACAAAAAATATAGGTAATATCTTTTTTAACAGAGGTCTTGGGTGTCTTCATTATACAAGCTGCTTGTTTGTACTCTTACTAAATATATGGGCTATTACATGCAAGCAGCATGTGAGCATTAAACTTTTTTTCTTCATGTATATGTACAGTATCTACCACATTATGTGCTGTTTCTTATTAACAGAAGCTCATTGACCTGGTTCCTGCTTTGTAATAAGCCAATATGACTTTATCTATTTCAGCCTTAAGTTAGTTTATTAGTCAAGCACAGTGCCTAGACAAAACACTTGTTACCATGTACATTATCTAGAACACTCTGACTTGTTCAGAGTAGCCATCTGTGAAAACTAGAAGCAGTGGGATTCAAAGCTGGGTCTTCAAATTCACCACTCTACCTTTAGGTTATAGTGTTTCTAAAACCAGACTTTTTTAAACAATTGCATTTCCTTTTAAAGAGCTCCCTTTTAAACAGCTAGAGCTCTGCAAAACTAGTTTCATTGTTTGCAATATAAAAGCCTTGTATTATATTTGTGTGATCTTGCATTCACCTGCTGTTGTTTTCACTGTTATTTTTTGAAGTAGCATGTCTGCATGCTCCTGCTCCTCTTCTTAGCAGGATTTTAACACTACTGTCCCCTCTTACTCGGCCACTTGCTGTTAATTTTCATAATTAGAAATGTATATTGGAGAAGCAAGACATGAGAGACAAAAGCCATATTATTATGACACACTTTATAAAAAGAAGGAACACTAGTATTCCTTCAAGAAATCAGAAAAAAAAAGAATATGGTGCTTCTTCTCAGCAGCATGTATTTACTAATAATGCTTTTATTCAGATGATCTTGTATTCCTGACATTTGATCTTGTACCTGAGAGCCCACCTGTAATGAGTATGGTTGGTTGCACAAGGTAAGAGGGATTAGTGCTGTGAAAAGTATCACTTGGTTTAAGGGTATACCTCTCTTCAATACAGAGAGCTCACAGCCAGTGTCAGAAGTGTTAATGTCATGGTGAGTGATAGCTGGGAGCCAGACCTCCTGAGTATCAGCAAGGGCAGGCTCCAATTACAGCAAAACCCTCTAGGGGGGAAAGTGCTTATCCGCATCATTAACTGCAGGCTTGGAAGACAAGGGCCGGCAGGCGGCTGAGCTGACACAGCTCTGTAAATCAAGACTCAAGCCAAGCTGCCAAGCTTTATGCTTCAATGGTTAAAAAAAGAGACTCTTCTTAATTGGGGTTGCCACCTTTTAGCTGAAGAAGTAAGGTACAGGCAAATCTGAGTTAGTAATCCATGTGTACTACGGTTTGGGCATAATAAAATACTGCCAGTTCAAGCATTTGCAGGCAGTTTTGCAAGTTTTATTAGTTTAATGGTAAGCATATCAGGAAATCAGCATACTAAGCAGAGCAATTTAGCCAATATGATATTTTAAATGAATCAATGCACTAAGGGGTAGGTGACAACTAGTGCTTGCAAGAAGATGGGAAACTTGAACAATTCATCCCTTCATTTAGTTCCCCAAGCAGGTGTGGTTCCTTTTAAATTATGAAGTTTGCAAATGGGTAAGTTGCTCTTAAAGTCATACTATAATAGTTTACATTTTTAGCATCTGTGAAAGGTGTCTTGTTTTTACTTATCAATGCTATTTATTTTTTTTTCAGTTTTTTAACAAGTGAAATGATTTAAATGACTGGCAGTTTGCACAGAAAAGTTTAAGGGTATGCACTGCTATCATATTTCAGTTCTATTGTCCTGGTTTTGATTCCCCACTCTCCACTTACTTTACTTTCTGGTTCAGAAATGGTACTGGCTTGCACTTGAAAAGAATCACTTGAGCCTAGTGTACTTTCCTGGTTAATACAAAGAATAAAATAAAAATATTGGAACACCAGTAATGAACATCGGTATGTTACTATATGATGCAGCATAAGCAGCAGGCAACACCGAACCTATATAAAGAGCATAGATTAGCATAAGAAAGCATTAGAATGGTCTTATGCCATGAGTATGATCTTCAGCTAATGATTTACATCATGCCCACTAAAGCTGGGATGACAACACAGTAGTGGTTAATAATGGTGTAGAACTATTATCCCCCTAAATGTGCAGTAGCAGACTCCACCTAAATGCCGCTCACAGTGAAATGAATGCATGCCCATGTTGGTGCATCTTGATATTTAATGACTACTTATTGTCTGTATGATCAATTTGGCAGGTAGGTGATGAATATTCACAAAGCAAGGCTTTTCTGACATGGGATTTCTGTGTTTCAAGGTTACTGTTTTACTTATGCCGATATCTGGCATTATTAACTGACTAATTCTCAGGAATTTCACTAGACAATTTAAGCTTTTTATGAGGGACGGGACAAAGAATGCATGGCCGAATCACAGATGCCCTGTAAAAAAGGGGTAGCTGAGAGGTATATTCTGAAGCCCTTTTTTGCTGTTTATGCTCTGCCACTGAAGCACTTTTGCTGAAAGTCTGTGTCCTTAAACAGTTAATAGAGCAACAGGCTTTGAATCAACATACATTTTCTGCACACTATGAAGGGTGAAACTCCATTGTCTGCATTACTAACTGCATTAATCATCAATAATTTAGTCTTAATATTGCAATTTACAGAAAAGCAAACATGTTATGAGGGTTGGAGAAAAACATGAGGAAAAATAAATTATACAATAACTGGCTATTAATATTCCAAAACAAGTACGCTGATTGGTCAGCACAATCAGCGTGTCCATTGTAAATCCAAGCATATACCAACGGAAAAAGGTCCGGTCGCCGGCACTTTTTTTCCATTGGTATACACTAACTATTAACTGTATTTTTTACAAAAAATAAATAAATAAAAACTGAAATCCAGACATACCAGAGAGACAGGACAGAGGAAATAGTAAGAAAATCAGGTACGTTATTCAAAACTAAAGACACATACCTGATTGTCCTTGTATTTCCTCCAGTCTGTCTTCCTACCCCTAAACTGTCCAAAACATTTTTTTTTAATTTAAAAAAAGATAAAAGAAAAATAGAGCACACAGAACTTCTTTTTTCCATTGCTTCCTTTCCAAAGCATGATGTACTGAATATGCGTGGGAACACAAGTCCCAAACACATGCGCAGTACATCAAAAGAGGCAACAGGATATATACCAGCCATGGAAGGAGAGCAAGAGACCATTATACAAAGACATTATTTAAGAAAAGTAAGTATTTTTTCTTAAATAATGTCATTGTGTAATAGCAATAACCGACTCTGTGGTGTGGTATATTAAGATTTACACATGGTTGGCTTTATTTAATCACTTGGGCTTTGCCCTCATGATTAAACCACAACAGGGGGTAAATCTTACTATATCACTCTGACATCACTGGTTATTGCTTAAGGATATTCTGCTGACTCAGTGACACTTGACAGGTATTTCTGGGGCTAGATACACACACATACACATACACATACACACACACACACACACACACACACACACACATATATATATATATATATATATATATATATATATATATATATATATATATATATTATGATAAAATCCTTACTGCTTTGTACTGGACAGAAGGCAAAGAGACTTCATAAAATGAAAGTCAAGCCAAACAACAGTCAACATTTCAAACATTTCAACCAATCAAGAGTCTTGCTTTATATATATATATTCAGTAGCTAAATTGAAATATTTTATGCAACTTCTTTGTCCAAAATTACTTCAAGGAGTTGACTTGTCAGTCAAGATTAATTTATGCATAACATCCCTACCCTCTGCTATTACCTCAACAGACTCAAAGGTTACATTTAAAAGACTACTCAAAGAACACCTAAAACTCACATGGATGTGTTTATGTTCACCCCCAGACTAACCTCCCCACCATATCCACCCTCTTCTCTAATCTCCTGGTTTCTGTTTCAGAACTATACCGCTAAGAGGAACTGCAGCTTTTTTTAATTTCCAGCTTCTTCACAGTGTCACCTCTACACCTGGCCTCTCAGTAAGTACCTATATACATATAGGGGGACTAAAACACTGCTAGGCACAGTTTTTTATAATTTTTTTCTTTCTCCGTCTTTACACTTGCTTTTATACTTAGTCAATATATCTTACAACTCAACTCTGTTGTTTTACCACTACTGTTAATCTGACTATGTCAAACTTGTACACAATCTAACTGTATAAAATTGTAAAAGATGCAACTTTCAAGATGCAACTCTCACCTTTGTATCTTATTCTGAAATTCTTACTTGTGTATTGGGGCTCAGTCTAACTGTAAAAAATCGTATTTTTTTTTGTTCTATGAATCTAATTTTAATTTTCATGCTTAGGTACTGTCTATGTAAATATGATTGCTGTGCTTGTAATTGATTTGTGGAGCTTTTCTCCCCAGGCATCTGCTG
Source organism: Protopterus annectens (assembly GCF_019279795.1). Taxonomy (NCBI): domain Eukaryota; kingdom Metazoa; phylum Chordata; order Ceratodontiformes; family Protopteridae; genus Protopterus; species Protopterus annectens. The sequence continues at coordinate 1,281,061,986 of NC_056732.1, read as the reverse complement.
AAAATAAACATGTATCCAGTCGGACTCTCCCGGTCAACAAATGTAAACTAAATAAATAAATAAAATAAATACATTTACACAAATCAATCGTGTTCTGAGTGCTTAAACCAATGTGAATTAAAGGGGGGTACTACACTTATCACTGACAAATATTGATTGCAGAGTAAGTCTTAGGGATTCTCAGGTTTGTTTTTAAAACATTATCTCAAAAGTATTCGGTATCTGCAAAGTGAAAGGAATTTCCTAAAATCCACACTCCATATAGGCCTTCATTAACACAGTAGAAGGCAAAGCACATCTTCCTGTCTTAATATTTCTGCTGGCAGTCTAAACTAGAGTTCCTTAAATGACTCTAGGAAAATAATTTTATCATTCCTGATTATTAGCTCCAGCATTACTGTTCAGTGGCAACATCTATGTTTCTCACTATCTTCGGATGATGCATTAAACTTTGGGCCCATCTGCCTGAGTCAGTGGTAACTCAGAAGGATGTATAAAGATCTCATGACACTTATCAAAAATAAATAGGTACGTTTCATTGGTATCCTACCAGAATTGTACATAATTAAAATAAGGATACTATTTCAGGCTTTTCATGGAAATATGTTATGTGCCAACTGAGACTAACCTGGTCAATATAATTAAATAAATATGTAAATAGGTTTACAGAAGCTAGACTGCTCTCTTTGTCATACCTTAGGTGTGCCTGCTGAATGGGCCAAGCATGTATTCTCCAGTAAAAATTCCCATGTGCCCCAAACCACAGTCTAAATTTCTTGTCCAAGGTCACACATTATGCAAATTAAGATTGAAACCCTGTACCTTCAGAACAGGACGTATCTCACAAGCAGGTTGATTTAGTACTCTGTGCTACCTCTGTGCTGGGGTTGCTGTCTTTATCTCTTTTCAATAGATAAAATAAAGCATTGGTTCATTACTGCACAGACTCTCATTTATTTTTTCTTCTTCTTAGGAAATACTTTTTTATCCTTCATAGCTTCTCCTTTTCTTTATTTTAAGTTTTAAGGGTGATTATCGCCCATTGAAGGCCTTTTATTTTTTTCTGATTTAGACAAATAAGACATAAAGATGTTGTATCCAAGTGTTCTTTGACATAGAAAGATTTCCTATACAAGTGTTTCCTTTAATTGGTTAAGGAACATTCTATTCATAGCTGTCAGGACTATGCCAAATTCATTGAAGCTATTGTATTATAAAGATAATAAACTCTATGGTATTCTACATTAAAGCAGAAACTAAAAATGATGGAACAAAACATCAGCAAGAAAATAAGAATGGACAAAGTTCCTTTTAATATGATGTCTGAATGCCCTGGCATTAGTTTTTGAGAACCTAAAAAAAATCATCCTCTCAGATACCGTCGGCATATGTGGTTTAAATCTATACCACTGCTACACCTATATCAGGGACAACCCTACAAACAATGCAGCTGATAACAATATATTGCAGTACAGAGTGATGTTTATACTGGGTTAATGCCCAACAGATAAGGGAAACAGGACAAAACTGGAATTTTTGGGATGTGCCAGGGCAAAATTAGGTTCATTGGGGTATTTATCTAGCAAAAAACAGCCTTTTACATAGGAGAATGTATTTGATTGGTATAACGGGGATTGGTCCCTATAAGCTGAGATTTGGGTTTAGGTGTCTGAAGTCCACTGGTAACTATCACCTTTTTAAGGCAAAGGTAATTTTACTATCACAGAAGTCATGAGAAAGAATCAGGAGGGGTTCAAAACACTTTAGTGCTGCTACTGAAAGACTGTCCAGGGCAGGAGCAGTTGGCTCTGAGACAGGAGTCCAGCAAAAGGTCTGTAATTGCCAGTGAAAGTCCTAGTAATTGAACTCTACAGGTTGCCTGACTGGAGAGGGTCTGGTAAAATACTTTTATTTCCTTTCCCAAAGAAAATGCAGGCAGTAAAAGACATTCAGTTAAACAGACTGTAATTATGTTGTCAATGAACTTAGACTGTGTTATTCTGGAGAGAGAGAGAGAGAGAGAGACTGTCCTCTGAAAGAGACTTTGGGTGGTATTCATAGCCACTACACAAATGCTCAGTGGGTATGTATGCTGGTTGCATGAAACTGCAAGAAAGATGCTATTCATAAACATGAGCTGTGCTTAATGTGCAATAGTAGGAAAGTTATAATAGGCAAATGAACACATAATGAGATGTAAATTAGGAATGCGTGCAAAAGATGTGACTAAACTACGTTAATTAGGTATTATTCCTGCCTTTTACAATTAATAGTTGCAATTTGCTTCACAAGTGTGCAGCTTGCTCCTGCATTATAAAAATAAATCTGCATGTTTTCTAGTCACTTTGCAAATAGTGAAGGTGTTTGGTTTTAGTGACAGAGTTGTTGTATGCCTTGCTGAGTTACTCACTTCCACCACATCGGAACCCGGTATATGAAGTGGCACTCAGTGGCAGAGAGAAGAAGATAAAGACTAAGGATTACCCATTTCAGCATTGAGGAACAGGAGCTGCTTGACATGTTTAGGGTGGGCAGATAGATTATAGGGGTTTGATGAACTTGCATGGCCCACAAACTGGAACTGCAGCAATGCACAACCTTCCTATTCCTGAGGATACAAAGATATGCATAGCTCTCATTATACTTACCAAAGTATCCTTTCAGAGACAGACTAGAGACATGTTGGGACCCGCACAGGCTTCTGCCCTGAGAATACTGCACCAGTTCCTCAATATATTCTTGACTCATGCAGATAAGCATATCTATTTCCCAGTGTCACCCCAGTAGAGAGCCAATACTATGCACACCTCCTAAAGAACAGCATGGTTTTCTGAGGTATTTGATGTAATACACTGTACCCATGTGGCTATTAACTCCCTGTCTGGACCCCATGGGAGAAGTATCACAGCAGGAAAGGATACCATTCCATCAGCTATACCAGATTAAATGAATCACATCACTTCATACATGTATTAGTGTGCCAAATGTTGTAGTTAACTTCACACAACTGTAACTAAGCAGTGACAAACCCATGCATATGCATTTGCATTACTTATGTATGAGTTTTGAGGTGTTAAGTGGATGCAAGCATAGCCTGTTAGCTGTCTGAACTGCTCTAGTCACATTGCAGAGGGTGTGGTTCACAGCCTAGGAGTTATACTCTCGTGCCTTATACTTCACTCTGAATTAAACTGTAAAGTGAAACTGACCACCTCTGCAAAAGCTCAGGACAGGGCCACAAGCTGGTCTGAGAAGGAAAGAAAGATCTTTTTGTCCCTGTATTGTAGAACATTTTGGTCCAGACTTAAGAATGTTGGTGGTGATCCGTTTAAATAAAATTGATAACTGGACTGATCCTGGAGATTAATCATCCCAACACACTGGCATCCCAAGAAAAAGAAAAGGGTTATGACAGGCATGATGACCTGCAAAATAAACAGCCCCCACCAGCTTATCCAGTGGGTGGAAGAAGCTGAGGAGTGGAATGCAAAATTCTTCAGTATGTGTGTCATCTTCATTAGTAATGCAATAATACATGTAAAAATCTTCAAGGTGTAGGTAAACATTGAAGAAGTCATGGCAAATTTGCATTTTCTGTAAATTTATTTTTCAGTCATTCATACTGTAATTCTTGTAAACAGCTGTGATGCAATGTATAGCACAGTTACAGCTATAGACTGCTGATGCAGTGGCAACTTTTGAATTTTGCTTATTTCATCAAGTAGTCAACAAGGATTAGCATAGAGCATTCTAATAATTTCATAAATATTTGCAGTTACTGATCGGGTGTTGGGAAATTCCCAACATTTTATAACTTCTGCAGTATATACTAACAAGAGCACTATGTAACACTTCAGGGATGGGGGCAGAGAAATGATTGAACTATTTATTGGTCAAGAGTGTTGCAGCAAAATAAACTTAGCAATTTGTCCATTTCAGCAAGGACACATTTAATTAGGTAGGATTCAGGCTGAAATAAGTTGGCAGCATTATCACTAAGCTATAAAAAGTTTATAATATTTGAATGTTATTTGGTAATGCTCACTCCTCCTCTTCATGGCCATTATATTGCATGTATTTTTCCCACAAATTCTACTTATTTCTATGTAATTTATTATTTCCCCTTTATAAAGATCCCACCTCTAGTTCTTTTATCTCTCTTAAAATATTCATACTTCAATTACACTTAGATTAGATTTTGATTTCTATCTTCTAGTAATTGTTTTTTCGGCAGCCAGTACCATTAAACTTAGTAAGGCCTTCCCTTGTATAGATAATTCAGATCCTGTGTTCCAGCACAAACTAATTATTTCCTTATTTGCTGCCATCCATTTCCCCCCCTTGCATTTCTGGCAGAGTATTCTGTAGGGAATTTTTAAAATTTGCTAGTGTGTTACATTCCCAAAAAACATATTCCGTTTACCTCTCTTTTTAATCATACCGCCAGCACTTGCTATCAGTCTGAGGAAAAATTGCTGATGTCTGGGTTTAAACATACCTATGTAAGCACTTTCATGCAAAAATCCTAAAGAGCAACATTCTTGAACTATAAATAGTTCAATAGTTCCAGGACCTTTCCCCCCAAATTACATGGTGCTCTCGTTGGTATCTACTGAAGTTGTGAAGTGTTTTTGAGTAATATGTTTAATTTGTAATGAATTCATTCTTTTTTTTAAGTTTTAAATAAGATCACAACTTCAGCACTATATAAATCATGGTACAAAGTCATGCAGGGGAATATGTATAAGGAGACATTCCCCGGGATTCATGAAGCTTGCGCCAGGCGCAGGCATAGCGTAGGCGGTATAATGCCAAATATGGACACCGAGCGATTCAGGTACGATCCAATTCCACGTGCACTACCGGCATACGCCAGATCTGCGCAGCCCTCGGCTTAGGTATGCTAATCACTCCATGCGCAGTGCCGCACCATGCAAATGAAGGTACATAGCGATTCATGAAGTGGTGCAGGCGTAGCGTAAGCCATAGAAATGTAAACCAAAAACACGGTTTATATTTTTCCAAACAGAACATCGGAGCTATGAAAGCGGACCAGACTCATGTATTACAAAGTTAACATATGCCAATGGCTAAATATACAGCCAATGGCATAAGAAAAGATGCACAACACCTAAAAAACAACATTTAATGTCATGTCCACAGTAACGTAAAGTACAACTGCAGGGCATGTCTGCGCAAACAGGAACACAAAGAAAATATATACAAATGTCATAAAATCACAATGTAATACAAATCATGATTTCACCATAATACGCAATGGTATGCATGGTACACCACAACCAAGCTGCAAGGGTTGCCAAGGGTCTGTGACAGTGTTCGGTGCGGTAACTAGGAATTAGTAGTCAATGCCATGCAAATGAGGCAGGTAATAGTGAATCGCAAATGTCCCGCTGGACTAAGGATGTACTATACGGCGCAGCGCTACAACACCGAGGAGTGGTTTAGAGGTATATATGACATCAGCAGTGGGGTGTGCCACCGTAGTTGTAAGCACATTGGAGCAATGCAAATCCAGCCTGGCCATTGCTAAGCAAAGCCACAGGACAGGGGTGGGGAGGTAGGTATAGCATCGTTTAGCTGAGAGCACATATGGTGCCCGAAAGCGCATGTGTACGGGGATGAAAACGTGCCCAAAACCCAGTAAGCAGACGCACACGCCGTGCACCATAGCTCAAACAGGAAGGTCAGGGGAAGAAAATAAGGAAATGCTGCAGTAGGGTAATTGGAGTACAACTGAGCAATTAGCACCTATTAACTCACAGCGGGCAATCGACAGCAGCTGACAAGTCTGCTCTCAGAAACCTGTAAAACAGGATAGGGGAGGTGTCAGATTGCAAAGAAAAAAGAACTGTCATAGCAGAGCAAAGCAAACCTGCAGTAGACCGGCCATAGAACACATTACGCAAGATAAGCCAGGTTTAGGAAAGTACAAATTAAAGCAGGCTGCTGGATGCATGCCAGAAAATGGGAGGTGAAACGTGAAGAAATGTAAAGGGAAAGGCAAGAGGTAATCCACGGCAGCCAAATGTAATTCAACACCAAAGGCACCACAATAGTAGTTCCTGTGGTAAAACACATAAGATACCCTGTAGCTAGGATCGTACATACACACCCTATGACATCATCAGTGTTCACAACACAATAGTATAAAGTATGAAAGCACCTCACACACACCTGTGTATTCCCAAACACTGCACCATAGGTGTAAACATACGGGGAACTTTTACAATGTACATGTTGGGAGCTGCCATAGCTGTGATTCATCACCATGAGTTAGTGACTGAAGGGGTTGTGGAGGATGATGCTGACAACCACCGCAGGCCCCGTAGGAGGAGAAGAGTGTTCAGACCAAGGGTAACCTACCAGGGGCTACATGAGCTGGGGATAGTAGAGAGTTACAGGGTGGACAGGGACATCTTACAGCAAATAGTTGAGCTGTGCCGGCCACGCCTGAGATCCAGAAACAACAGAGGGGAACCCATCCCAGTGGACACGAAGGTATGTGTATGCTTGCGAATACTAGCCACAGGTACCATTCAAAGGCCAACCGGAGATATAATGGGGATCTCACAGGCATCAGCATCCAGGGTACTACACCAGTTCCTGGATGCCATGTTACCACATGCCAATGAGCATATATACTTCCCCCGAACTCAGGAGGAGTTGGCCAGCAATATGTGTCTCTTCCACCATGTGGCACACTACCCGGAGGTACTGGGTGCGATAGACTGCACACACATACATATCAAGTCACCACCCGGTGAGCATGGTAGGCACTACATAAACCACAAGGGATACCACTCCATCAACTGCCAGGTCATGTGCAATGCCCAGGGCATTATCATGGATGTGTGTGCTGGCAGCCCTGGGAGCTACCATGACTCCCACATCTGGCATGCCTCACAGCTGTATCAGGTATTTGTCAGGGGGGACATCCCACATGGCCACCTTGTGGGGGATGCTGGCTATGCACTGGAGCTGTGGATGATGACTCCCATCAGAAATGCACACACATCCATGCAAGAACACCATAATGAGGCACACGCACAAACCAGAATCATTATAGAGCGTCTGTTTGGGATGCCGAAATCACGGTTCCGTTGCTTGGACATATCTAGTGGAGCCTTGCAGTGCTCTCCAGGCACGTGTGCCCACATCTTCATAGTATGTGCCATGCTACATAATATGATACTGCAGAAACAGCTGCAGCAGGGACATAATGGTGAAGGCCCTCACAGCCCACCGCAATTGCCAAGGCCATCACAGGCACAGAGGGATTCAGACCATGAACACCCTGTGCCAGACCCAGTAGGCAGACGGAGGCATGCCCAATATGCCTATGCCTTGGCAAAGAGGGAACGTATAGCACATACTCTGACAGTGTAGGCCCCTACGGACTGACACACCTCTCCACCTGCACACACAGTAAAATGGACGGCACACACACACGACCACCTGTAAATTGTAATGTATAGGTGGCCTACTGTGTGAATCCTACATAGGCAGCCCTCAACCATTGCACACACAACAACTATTGGAACAAGGAATGTCAACACCTGAACAGTACACACACCTATCAGCATATGTTGGTACTGTATGTATAGGTTCCTAGGTACATCGGTAGGTACACGCCCGATTGTCAGAGGCCATTCATCAATCGAGGTAAACAGTGTCTGCTGTCGCCACCACATCGAGTAACCAACTGACCCTCAGTGGAGCAGAGCCAATTGCGGGATCCATGTGTGTAATCACTGTTCCCCACACACTCTGCATGGATTCCCTGGTGTGTAAATGAGGGGCTCCATACAATGTAATCATGGATGTAGTGGCAAAGCATGGGGTGTACCCATGACAGGTATCTGTCACCCCAGCATGCTCCACCTATGGTTGTGTGAAGGTGTAGCACATTATAGTGTGTGGCTCACTGTGACATACATTCCCAATGCTGGGGCACATCCATTAAACATCACTTGGACATAGCATTAATAGGTCCCAATAGGTCCCATCCATATGTAAACTAACTGAGTTACCCATTTGATTGCAGTATGGAGTAACAGCCATAGTACAGTCCACATACTAAATGCCATAACACGTGTACAAATCCCAGATGCCCAAGTGGTGAATGCACTGACTGTCGTGCATGTTCCCGGTACCACGTCCTGCAAGGGACGTTACATAATCCCGAAGGCACGAATAATGGATGGTGGATGCAGGTCATCAGATCAGGTTTAGCACATGTTATAGGGAATATGCGTTGCCCAGTGCTGGTAAGCGTCGTTTAAACATGACCATACGGACATGCGCGAAACAGGGCTAAGCTTCTCTGAATATCGCGCAGATCACGGTCAATGATGTCCAGAACAGGTGAAACTAGCATTATTCACCCCTGTACTAATAGTGCCTGCTCTGAAGGGTAAAACGACCACTGCCAGGAGTAGAACACGCAATCATGTGCACAATCACCTAACACTAAGCTACCCAAGATGTACCAACAGCAGCTGTGTAATGTGACAGGTTCAAACACAAACGTGCAGAGTCCAGGAAACAGTATACACCGACATGTACACAATGAAAGGTGTATTCTCACTCTCACTCTCTCTCTCCGACTAACAAATGGAAAAATAAAATAAAAAAAAAATATATATATATATATATATATATATATATATATATATATATATATATATATATATATATATACATATATATATAATAGAGATAGAAAGGGAGATAGAGAGATATATGTTGATATATACGGATTCACCTATATCTGCAAATATATAGATAGGTCAACAACATGTACACAACCATGGAGGTAGAAATAAATAGGATACTGCCAACTATGGAATGTGTCACATACCGACACGCATAATCACGAGGCTTAAAGACCGAAAGAACACAGTACCGGAACACTGGAATCTCATGTAATATTATCACAATATTAAGGGACATTTAGTTATCGCTGCCGGTGTTGCGGTCCACGTAGGTACTGTGTTCAACTGTGTTTGTGATTGCTGTAGTCTGTGTATGTGTGTGTTGAGGGTGCCATGTGTGTTTCCATGGGACTGTAATGTGTGTGTGTGTAATTGCATCATGTGCCTGTTAGTGCTAACTCAGAGGTAGAGCAGTACGGTAGGTGTGGTCATAGTTGGCCATAGGCATACAGTACCACCTGTCCCACTTTAAGAGGGACAGCCCCTCCCTGGGCAGTTGTGTCCTGACAAAAAATATTAAAAAGGGCAAATGTTTGAGATTGTAGGACATAATTATGTCCCATATATTATGTAACAGTTGCATTAAATAGTTATGCCTGTATCTACAAAACGTAAACGTTACATGAAACATGATAAGTAGTTAAAGTGCTACAAGAATAAGTATGTATTCAGGATAAAAGTATATTCTATCCTGTATACTGACCGTGGGTATGTGTCGGCCTGTAAACACCGATGTGTGGCCTGCAAATGTCCCACTATGGCCATTTGAAAAGGTGGCAACCCATGCCAAACAGGCTCAGTCACCAACAAAACTGCAATGAGTGCAAATATCTGTGACAGAAATACACGAGACAGCTGTCATTTAGTAACATTCCTTTACATATTGCTGCATTTCTGGAGGTATGGAAGTATCAACCTCACCTGCATACTATATAGAAACCAATTAACAATGGCTCAATGCATAAGCCCGTAACAACTATAGTTCAGTCTACTAAGTGATAGGTCTTCAATTAGGGAAGGAGCCCACACACATATATGGAATATGTAGGAATGCAGTCCCGACAAACCTGTATATGCTATGTACACCCACCTACATCTCCCCCACACCTGAAACAATTGCAATACAGACTGTAATAACATCACAAACATCCACTCACTCAATTACATCTGCAGAACCATTAACATACCTTGTGAGAGACACATTTGTAAAGGCGCCATGTGAAATCATAGCTGTTGTATAATGGAACAGACGGCGATGTTACAGGATTTGTTTGCCATAGTCCCTTATCAGACGGTCAAGATGAAAGGTACACTCACATGTAGAACCACATACTCTAGCAGTCACACACAATCCACGGGGGAAATGAATTCAAAATATCCGTGTCTCTACAAATATCAGTTGCAATTCCTCACAACAAAACACATACAGGCCGTCTCCCCGAGGGCAAAAGGGCAACGCCCAAGTGGAGAATTAAATTATACCCCACTGTTGCAGCATAATTGGCGAATGGAGTAGATGCACAGCTGATGTGTATGTAATAATTTACTCAGGAACACCAATTGGCGGCAGGAAACCACATGTTACAGGTATCGACGTATATAAGGATGACTTGCCATACATTCAAACCGTATGCTCATACCATAGAACCGTTTAAACAGTAAAGGTGTAAGAGAGATATTTACAAAGATTCGGAATGCTAACAAGGTATGTAGAACACTCAGTATGTTAGTGTACATAGAGCCTGTTTTGTATTAATTAAAAGTGTACACAATGCATAAAGTGGGAAAAGGTATTCTGTAGTGATGTCTTGTTGAGCATAGCAACGCTTGTAGAAATTGTGTGTCCTGCTGTGGGCCACAAGGTAAACATCACATACACCACAAGGGATGTTACATGAGGGCTTTAAACAGAACAATTCCACACTACCCACCGTCAGTGGTAGGGTATGTCCAACAAGTACGTGCCATAGCAGAGGATAGTATATGTTGATATACCGTCACAGTAGGCATGTGTATGGGCATATAACGACAATAACATGCCTAAGGTGGTCCTCCTGTGCAAGTATGCTTTGCATTATGGGATAATGTGTAAAATATGTGTAATGTACAGTATTGTAGGTAGATATGTCAGATATTCTACACAGCACAACTGATATATCATGCAAACAAAAGGTATCGTCAATTGGCATGTACGATACACAATAACAGGATACATATGGCTTGTAGTCACGGGACACTGTAACAGCATGATAGCTAATTGAAATGGAAGAGCAACTCAATTAACCATGCACAAAGGACATGTAATAGCTTCACAGGTACATAGTGAGGTACTATGCTGTCTGGCAAGTCTATGTGTAAGCCCAACTACAGTGTTTACACCAGCGGCACCTCTCTAGGGTAGTGTCCTGTCTGTGAACAGCAGAGCCATGTGTTACCTGCACCTCTGTACAGTATAGCCACTGCAGTGATCCCTGGTGTATCATTGTGACCGTCTACAGAGTCACCTATGACCGGTGTGTTGGGTATGTTATAACACCCTATTGGCTGTAGTTGATGGGCACACATGAGTCTGTGGGCTATAAGTAATTGTTGTTGTGTTTGGTAATGGGGGCTGCCTCTGGTGCCTACACAGAGTATGGAGAGGTTCTGCAAATGTCGTACTCATACTATGTGTGGCCTGTGGTGGTGGAGATCTAGTGAGACTATGTGATGAGTGGGGTGTGTTGCAAATGTTAAACATCCCCACATGAATGTCAGGTCCAGTCTGGGTTGGTGAGAGCATTAACCCCAGCATGGCCACATATGTGCATCTCCCACAGGCTGTAGTGTCGTATGTTGGGAGGTGAGCATTGACTGTGTACATGAGACAATTGCTCTATTGCCACATGTTTGCCATATTCATCATATAGACAGGTGATAGCACTGGTACATGACACTTGGACATGCCTGTATATTCAACCATGTCTCACAAGATATGTGAGTTACGTGTGTACAACAGCTGTTGTACTGTAAGCAAGCTGAAAATGTAAGGACAGACAGTGTACTTGTAAGACATGAGTTGGAATGGGTGCTATAGTAATCAGTAGCTCATGAAGTGCTCACATGTTCTGAACAAGTGCTGAGCATGAATATGCAATACAGATAGGGTGTTGGATAATATCAACCCACTGCAACCCACAAGTGGAGACGACAGTCATAATTGGAGGCACTGCACTATTACCCTGCTGAGTATGGTCTGCAAGTCTATGAACCTTTATCAACGTAGATGTTAGCAGTACAGAAGTAGATGACAGTACGGATGATTTCACACTGCATAGCATACCTGTGACAGGTCATAGGACATCATCACCCATACCGTGTTCCAGCTACACTGAGTATACTAGATGTACCTTCGTATGTCACAGGAGTGTTCTACCAGTGGCCTGTTGACAGAAGCAACAATGCAAAAGGTGTCTGAGTGACATGTGCATATCACACCAGTGGCAGCTACCGTAAAACAGGGTTAATGTTGTGTACTCCCCCCTCAGTGTAGCCCATACCACACAGACAAATGGGAGGTATCTGTGTATGTAAGGATGTGAATGTCCATGACCTAGGAGCAATAGCTGTCTCAGTGTTGTGGACAACATACAGAATGGGCTTTGTGGGTGAGGTGTGTGACATATGTGGACAATCTGACAGCTGATAATAGCATTGTCACTGCTAGGTGAATAACCCTGTACCCATTAACTACCACCTAGGCAGCGGTCAACATTATGGACACTGTGTAAGGGATGGTGCTGTGCAGTTCACTTCCCTGAGTTGGTGACATTTCCCGGCCTATTAGGTAGTCATACAAGCCACAGGAGTCACCATTGTGTAATATGCCCCTGCAATGGGTGCACACATTGTGATGTGCCATCTGACATGTCTCAGACATGTAGTGTTCCGGCTGCAATATTGTCTCACTATCCCATAGTACATACTCCACATACCAAACATACAACCCGTTGTCTGCATAGCCCTGTGGACAGTGACATATCTGACATCTATGGGTGTATGTCATATGGGACAATACAGACATGTGAGATAGATGGCCATCACAAACATTTGGCCAACACATGTTCACACATGGTCATGGAGGATAGCCATAGACATGTAGCTACACAGTAGTTGTGATGTGTATACACCTTGTTGCACATTGTCCACACATGGTCCAACTACAGCCTTAGTTGACTGATTATATAGTTGATGTGGAACACTTTACATCCTAAACGCCTGTGCACAGCTAGTGGAGGTGTCACTTAATTCGACCATATAAGATGTGTTGAACATCACGACTGTGTCATAGCATGACAGTAGTCACCTGTACAGCTTCCACAGACATTAACACCACATCAGGCCAAAGATACCGTACATTTCCCTTGCTGCTGTGGGACATCACCATCAGCCATGCACCTCATGTGTGTGGTACATTAATGTCATGTGGGACATGGTGTATTGACAAGTCTGCCATGTGCGGACATGGTTGCCAGGCAGCTAAGACTTTGTAGTAGTTGTGCAGGGGTGTCATCCATAGGTCTTCCAGTGACCTGTCACATGACACACCATGGTTTGGTGTGTATACACCTCAGCGGCGTGGGTCACAATCCACAGTTATGTAATGTGCATGCACGCAGTTATGGCTATGCACTGTGTGCGTATTACACACTGTATAGCACTATAGATGCCTCATGATGCCATGCAATGGCACAGTGTCTGTACTTCACACTGTATAGCAATGTAGATGCCTCACACTACCCTTCAATGCTCATGCCCATTTGCTAAAAGTGCATTCTATCTGTAGGGCATACAGACAACACTGCAATGTGATACCCATGACAATGCTGTACATGGTCAGGACACCATTGTGTCAGACATGTATGCATGTCAATGCACACATCAGCAGATTACATGTCAAGGTCACTTCAGCCATGTGTACTGTTAACCTGTGCTGGTCCACATGGTGTATCACAGGGATGCATGCTTACTACCATGATTGTGTGAACTGCATGGCTACTGATATGACACCTGCTTGCTGTTGTGTGCAACCCAGGGAGGTATGCTAACTACCGCTATTAATGTCTGAGCTGCATGCCGTCTGCTGTATCATATGCATGCTGCATGCCGTCTGATACTGATATGACACCTGCTTGCTGTTGTGTGCAACCCAAGGGCCGTCTGCTGTATCACATGCATGCTGCATGCCGTCTGTCAAATCACATGCATGGTGTGTCTGTGTGTCTGTTGTAATGTAGAGTCTTTCTTTGCATTCACAGGTGATGTAGGTACGTTACCCTCCTGCAGTCCATCTGATGTTAGTGTCTCCACAGATACTAGCAGTGATGAACATATGCATGAGGTACAGACAGGGTTGTCAGGGTCTGAATCTGTGCCAATGGTTGCTATCCCAGCTATGTCCCCCTCTTCCCCGCATACAGTTCTCATGCCAACACATACCCCATCACCACTGGCCATAGAGGAAGGACAGTCAGCGTGTGTTAGCTCAGAACAGGAACGTGTGGTGGCTACTGAAGGTGTGTCTCCACACCATGGTGTCAGTGTAATGACTGCAGATGTGCCACACAGGCATGTGGCCAGTGCTGCTCATAGGAGGACATCTGGCAGACATTCACCTGCAGGACAGAGCGCAGCAGCTGGTGTCACCAGACGCATGTTCCAGACTGTAATGGGAGCACAGGCACGTGCTGAATGGCAGAACAGTGAAGGGCAGAGGCTTCAGAGGGCTGCTATCCATACTCTAAATGACAACATCCAGGCATTGGCAAATGCTCAACAGCAGATTGCTGATGTTCTGGACAGGCGATTGGCTGACATGGTTGGAATCCTTGACCATGGCATGGCAATCCGTGAGCGTGAGCTGTCTGTGCTGGAACATGTGGTAGGAGTGAGGCGTAGGCCACGTGGACGTAGGCCAGCTGCACCACCTAGTGCAGGTCAACGTGAACGAGCCACCTCACATGCCCGCTCCCATAGTGCCGGTAGTAGTAGCAGTGCAGCTGGTGCTGCGCTGTCCACACCAGGACACAGCAGGCCACGGGGACTTGGCCCTGGATGTTCCCAGCAGGGACACGGTTCCAGTGGACAAGTGTCATCAGACAGTAGCCAATCTGTACCTCCGCCTGGTAGTGCCCGTGCAACCCCTGGCAGGCACAGGTCACATGGCCGTGGCCAGACACAGTGAGCTGTACATCCTGGTCTGTACAATCTGGAGCTGTCAATAATAGCCCTGTGTAGGCCTGACAAAAGGCAGAACTGTGTGCACACATACACGCACACAGCAGAAACATCTGTAGGGCACCGCAACACCCACATGCATATCGACCACACATGTCCAATCAGATCACCGGACCATACCCACACACATGATGTCATCCACTGGTGCAGCCTATGCCCCTGGCAAACATTATCACCCTGTGCATATGATGATGCCTGTGCTGCATCCCTATCATCCACATCATTGGTGCAGGGACATGCTCATATGGTCTGATGCACAGGGTGAACAGAATAGTGAGATAAGTGTATATGACATTAGTTGTGTACTGTTGACATGCACCAGACATACCATGTAGTAAGGTTTATAATGCATTGTTATATGTTCACAGTATGTGTCTTGGTAACAATGGTAACAGCATGTACTGTGAATGATACACCTATGATGATACGTCTGACAGACATGCAGCAGTATTGGCCGCATTATGTGTACCAACGCTACCTTCGGCAATTGTGCTGCTATATGCACAAGGGAGGATGTAAGTGTTATAGGTGGCAAGTGACTTACAGTCAGTAACACCCTGACCGCTGTGTAGGTTGTATGTCTTCACCGTCAAGTAACAGTAACATAGCCTACTCTTTGCACATGTAATGGTAAGATGGCTTGTGACACACCTGTGAGCCATCTTCGGCAAACATCCATCTGCAAAGGTGGATCACCACTTTATGTACACACATCCATCCATACCTGATGTACATCCTACTGTACTGTCAGTATTTCACCATATACAGGTGTCAATGATGGGGCTGCATTGCAACTGCATGTTGTAGTTAGGCACAGATGAATGACATATATCAGCTACTGCACATGCATGGTAGCTGCATGCACACCACTACATGCACATGTGTGTTGGTCTTACATGCCTGTCATGTAGCCATGTTTGTATGCATTGCAATTGGTGGACGTGTGTGATGACATACATAACACATGGACTGTTGTATGATATGATGGTTGTCATGGGTAACTAGTACAGAGGGAATGTTACCTCAGTCAACATTGCTACCTTATGTACTGTTAACATTCAACAGCCATGGACCTACCTTCCATGTGCATGCATGTGATTGCTGTAGCCACTTGTCTGCACGGAGGACAGCAAAAGCTATGCTATGTACATATGTGTTGTGTGTGTGTGTGTGTGTGTGTGTGTGTGTGTGTGTGTGTGTGTGTGTGTGTGTGTGTGTGGTCCATGTACATATCCACTGCGATTACATGTATGTCATATCCAAACATGTGTATTCTTTGGTGTACAGCAACGGTCATCTGTTACAGCTGTGTAAGACCCAGGGCCCCTGTTATGTGTAGAGCCGACCTGGTTATGAACAGTGGTATCATTGCATTGCATAACACATGATGGAACCCTGTCAGTACATGTGTAGTTTGCACAGTCGCTGTAGACCTATGTACAGTCCACTGGTCATGAGTCACATGGTGTTGTGGTAATGTATGGATGTGTGTTGCTGGTCAAAGGACATGGTGATGTCTGAGGGCTAAATAATAGAATGCGGCATTTACCTCTGTGATCTGCACCTGAGACATCTGTGATTGCTCTTGAGTGTGTACTGGTCAGTACATGTGAGTGGCCTTCATGTGCGTGGGGACAGTAACACCATACTGTGCCCTTCCATGTTTAGAATCCGTGTGCATGCAAGACAGCCCTTTGCTACTACTGTGTGAGCATGCCCAGTACGCCATTGTGTAGATGGACACACAGTACATTCCAAACTTTTCCCTTCCGTGTTTAGAATCCATGCGCATGCAAGACAGCCCTTCGCTTCTACTAAGTGTGTGAGCATGCCCAGTACACCATTGTATAGATGGACACACAGTAAATTCCAAATGGACGTGTGATACTAAGTGTGTGAGCATGCCCAGTGACACGTTGTGTCGGTGATGTGCCTCTATGTATGGGCATGGCCATTGACATCCTGTATAGCGATGGTGGTCATCCAGGCAACAGATGTCCATACCCCACGTCAGGATGGATTCCTACATTGAACACACTGGTTGACTGTCTTGAAGGGTGTACTGTCTGTGGCACGTCTCGTATCTATGTAGTGTTGTAATAGTGCTCTGTAGATAGGCAGTTGTCCCGCTCACACCACTGCCGTGTGTTTGTCTACATCTACCTTGGGACAGTAATATGCTTTTAGACTGCTCACTTTCTATACATTCCCTATCGGCATCTTTGCCTTTGCGGATGATGTCATCCACCTAGAAGTATGCCTCTGGGAGTGCTGTGTTTCAGTAATCTTGGTAGCGCATTCTGTAACTGCATAATGCTGTAGTGTGATAAGGTAGTTAGGTGTATTTTCGACTCCCAGCCCTGCCAAAGTGTGTGTTTCCAGCTACCTGGGGACAGAGTAATGCTTTTAGATGGCTCACTCCCCATACATTCCCTATCGGCATCTTTGCCTTTGCGGATGATGTCATCCACCTAGAAGTATGCCTCTGGGAGTGCTGTGCTCTAGCAATCTCAGTAGCGCGTTCTGTAACTGTGTAATGCTCTAGTATGATAAGGTAGTTAGGTGTATGTTCGACTCCCAGCCCTACCATGTGTGTGTGTGTGTGTGTGTGTGTGTGTGTGTGTGTGTGTGTGTGTGTGTGTGTGTGTGTCTGTGTGTGTTTCCAGCTGCCTAGGGACAGAGTGATGCTTTTAGATGACTCACTCCCCATACATTCCCTATCGGCGTCTTTGCCTTTGCGGATGATGTCATCCACCTAGAAGTATGCCTCTGGGATTCCTGTGTTCCAGTAATCTCGATAGCGCATTCTGTAACCGCGTAATGCTGTAGTGTGATAAGGTAGTTAGGTGCATGTTCAACTCCCAGCCCTACCAAGTGTGTGTGTGTGTGTGTGTGTGTGTGTGTGTGTGCTTCCAGCTGCCTGGGGACAGAGTAATGCTTTTAGACGGCTCACTCCCTATTGGCATCTTTGCCTTTGCGGATGATGTCATCCACCTATAAGTATGCCTCTGGGAGTCCTGTGTTCCAGTAATCTCGGTTGCATGTTCTGTAACTGCATAATGCTGTAGTGTGATAAGGTAGTTAGGTGTATGTTCGACTCCCAGCCCTGCCAAGTGTGTGTGTGTGTGTGTGTGTGTGTGTGTGTGTGTGTGTGTGTGTGTGTGTGTGTTTCTAGCTGCCTGGGGACAGAGTAATGCTTTTAGACTGCTCACTCCCCATACATTCCCTATCGGCGTCTTTGCCATTGCGGATGATGTCATCCACCTAGATGTATGCCTGTGGGAGTGCGGTGATGCTGGAATTCGGTAGCGTGTTCTGTTACTGCATAATGCTGTAGTGTGGTAGACTAGACAGGTAGGTGCTCGATTCCAAGGCATAGCAGGTTTGTGTGTTTGGCAGTTATACCATATGTGTTGGTATCTGTGGGTGGCTAGCTGCAGGATGTGTTCAGTGTGTTTTGTTGCTGACCTATATAGTGTCCACAGCCCGCATATTCTGCCAAGACACTGGGTTGTCAACACATACATTCACCAATAGGTCTGGTGAGTAACTGTCAGCAGCCCTACTCTTACCCTTGATATGGTCTGACCTGTGTGACACAACAAAACACACATGCCTTGATAGTAACAACACTACATGATGCAGGTGGCACATGTAGTTTCCTTTTCATTCCTGTCTAATGCATTGCTATCATGTGGTCCTCTGTCGTGATATAAATGCCATATCTACATATGTGTGTACATGTATATGTGTGTATGTGTGTGTATATATATATATATATATATATATATATATATATATATATATATATATATATAAGTCCATGTATATATGTATACAAATAATATATATGATATATGTAGATATTGAGGTGGACATAGATGTGAACATATATGTCTAGGGACATCAGCACTATTGAATGTTTGTGCAGGATGATCTGTACGTGATAACCTGGGATCTATGTATATCTGCCATGGCGTGGTGGTAATGCACATCATCTGTAGTGTGCAGGGTCACGGCTTGTAGTCGTGTAGACACCAGATATTTTCTTGCTGGGAAGACCATGGGACATCAAATATGGTGATAGTAAGGCACCTGTTGCCAGTTGTGTACGGATCTGAGCGAGACTGAGTAGTGGTTATTAATTTGCATGTTCGGTGTGGGTCATATAACTATTCATTAGAAGACTATACTATGCAGATGAGGTTGACAATAGTGTATCTCATTTATCAGCAGGGTGTGATGCTGGTCCCTGGAGTGTATGTGTGTGTAGTCAGCCGGGTGCAGGTCTCGAATATAGTTGACAGCATGGGAGGGGGGTCAGGCATACTGTAAGTACATTGCAGAACTGTGCCTCGGGAGTGCTCCTGCCCTAGCACACCTATGCTAGGGGTGTGTCTATACCTGCCTGGTGACATTGGGAGGGATGACAGCAGTGGTGGGGTAGTCAGGGTGTACAGGCTGCACAAACAGGTGTTGATCAGCACAATCAGCAGATGACATGGCCAGCCCACACCTGAACAGTACGGTAATGCGAGCAAGCAGCAAACACACAGGTTTCGTCCACACTCTACACCACCGGTGTATACCTGCGGGGACATTTCATGACACAGTCCAACCAAATGAGATGGGCTGCAGCAGGCAACATATACCAACATGTGCAGGAGGCTGGGGCAGTGAGGATGTGTATGCTGCCGAACAACCCTTACTGGGGTGACATAAGACTTCATAGACCCAGGGTGACTTACCAGGGGCTACATGGGCTGGTGATGGTGGAGCACTATGGGGTGGACAGAGACCTCCTGCAGCAGCTTGTTAACCTGTGCCTGCCACACCTGACACATCAAACAGGCCGAGGGAAACACATCACAGTGGATACCACGGTATGTGTTGGCCTAGGTGTACTAGCCACAGGTACCTCACACAGCACAACTGGGGATATCATGGGTATCTCACAGGCATCTGCATCCAGAGTATTGCACCAGTTCACAGACGCCATGTCAACACATGCTAGTGAGCACGTACATGTCCTCAACACACGTGATTAGTAGACCAGCAATATGCATCTGTTCAACCACATGGATGACTACCCTGGGGTACTGGGTGCTATAGCCTGCACACACATACACATTGTAGCACCACCCGGTGAGTGGGGTAGGGCCTACAGTCACTGCAGACAGCACACACATGCAATCATGCTGGTTATCGATATGGCCTGCTAAGGCGCATACCCTCCAACAGCTAGGCCATATGCGATGGCCAGGGCATGAGATTGCATGTGTGCGCTGTCTGCCCTGGAAGCTATGATGATTCTGATATATGGCTTCTGACACAGCTGTAGCACACCAGTGTCAATATGGATATCCCTACAGTCTCCTAGTGGGGGATGCTGGGTAAACACTGGTGTTGTGGCTGATGACACCCATCAGCAATGCACACACACATGAACACTCACACCATACTGATGCGGATGCACAGGCAAGACATATACTTGTGCATGTGTTTGGGATGCTCAGTTCACAGTTCTGGTATCCGGACACATCCGTTGGAGCTCTGCAGTATTCACAAGCCACATGCATACAAGTTGTTATGGTATTTGCTATGCTACACAATCTTATCCTGCAGTAACAGTTGCATCAGGAACAGCATGGGGCAGGGCCATACAGCCCAACACCACTGCCAAGGCCTGTACAGGCACAGTGTGACTTGGTGAAGGAACTACCTGAGCAGGGCACAGTCGGCGAAAGCCCGTGCACAGTATGACCTGCCCTTGGCAAAGAAACAACACAAGGTATATGCACTGACACAGTAGGTACCCATGGATTTCCCCTCTCTGACCCGCACACAGTACAATGGATGCCAAACATGACACTACCTGTGCTCGGCCATGTATAGGAGGTGCACTGTGTGCATCCAACATAGGCAGCCCTCCAGCACCGTCCTCAAGTCCAGAACACACCCAGGGTATGTCTTTTGACCTAACAAGTGGCAGTTGTATTAGAATGTGTATTTACCCATTGCTATGGTATGTATGTGAGCATACAAGTGACTGTGGTGGCCAAATGTTAGGGCAGCAGACAGTACACATCCATAGTGGCACCATGACCTCTGTAGCACATACGGGGGTCACAATGGTAGCCTGTAGTATACAGGGTGTCCTAACCCACTGCACATTATGGGCTGACCATCATGTGTGTCCGTACAGCCCACACACGTTCCATGCAGCTGGACAGATGTGGACCAATACAGACAAATGATATATGATGGCCTATGGATATGCCCAATGAATGACCCCAACCCCCTAAGACACTCACAGACTACAGTAGGCCAGGCAGTTTGATGTAGGTTGTGTAAGCTAGGACATCCAACACCACTGTGCTAGTATTTAAAGCTGGGAACTGACGTACACTGGTATCCCTCCAACCAGCAATTTCGGTAGGTCCACACACTGACATGGAGTACCCGGCATACCAGTACAGTAGTGGCAGATGTGTACAACTGTTGGCTGTGCCCCTGTCAAACCTACACATTTGAGAGTCATGTGCACCACCTACGGTGCTGTGTAGGACTGTGGCTGTGGTTGGATGTCCCCTCACGCTATGCTGACATGTAGCAACTGTCAATGCCACATGACCATTAGCTACCCTGCAGACACAGCAATGGAGGGGTCAGCAACACAGTACTAACTATCTGGACATGTGACACATACAATACAGTTGACCATACTTGGCATGCTCACACACATGACGGTATGACGGTAATGTCGGTCGACAACATGTGTAACAGTCATACTGGGCATGCTCACACACTGAAACACAGGACGGCCAGGCATGCATACACCAGTGGTCCGGACACATCTGCCAGTACATTGCTATACTGTTGGATGGCTACGCTGTATGGTGTGTGTGTGGTCTATTGTCTGTACATATGCCATGGTCTATTGTTAATTCACATGAGCTATGTGTGCAGGGTACTGCTACCAACACGTTAATAGGGCGGTTCTTTGTTTGCAGACAGACCGACGCCTTTGGATACGGACTGGGTAAGGCGCATTCCAGCAGGTGGGAGCAGTTGTGTGTGGGTTTGCACAGTGTTAAGCACTGCTGACCTCTGGTCACAGCACCTTATACACGTTTAGACTCCACATTTCTTTGACAGTGCACTACTGGCATACTGGTAGACAAACACGCTTACAGCCGCTCGCTCACCGACATTTCCGCTTACATTTGTCACTCACGCTGGGTGTGTGCGATCCCTTGTGATGCATATTACATCGGACTACATGACTACAGTATCGGGTATGTGTAACCATTTTGCAATGGCAGGCATTCGACTGTACGGACTCGGCGGCCTGTCCAGTGACGTAATCATATTATATGCGTGTTCCTCATACAATCTGCTCCCATCTGCCTGATACATGGGAACCGATACTCTGCAATGCTGACATGTGACTTGAGTTTGTTAATGCAGCTGTCTGCCGAGTCATGCTACCGCATACCTACTGCACGTTGTCCACCTTTCAGATTGCATGACGGGAGACTGTAGGAGTGACACCTTTCCCACTTTGCATGGGACAGTCCCTCATTAGGCCTATCTCATGTGACAATACCAGACCTCTCCACCAATCGGGGACACATTTCTACAGAATCAGGGACAGGTCAAGAAAACATCAGGGACACTTTTAAAAAAGTAGTGCTATTAACTTGAAACATTGACAGAATCAGAGCATATGACTCAATACACATATTCTGAAGTAAAAGTAGGTTATAACTCTTACTTATTGTCATTAATCAGCAAGTGTGATTCACCACCTTTCCTTCAACAGTCACTAATTTTAGGAGGGATTAAGAGGGACAGAGTTAAACTTTCAGCCAAACTCAGGGACGTACCTGAAATGCAGGGACAGTTGAGAGGTATGGACAATACTCTAGCCATTGCAACTATCCTGATTAGGGGACATTTTCATGTTGTACGTGTCTATACTGGTTGCTTGTTACAGGTCTTGTATACCTGACATGTCGATATGTCATATGTAGTAGCATAAGCAACTTTACTGCTGCTAGACTACTCTTTGATTTGTGCCGATATGTATATTTCTGTACTATGCATGGCTGTAGGTATGTTCTGCCCTGGTACGTCTGACATTTCTACAGAGCAGGTTCCACTTTGGCCATTCAGAATGGTGGCGGCCCTATAGACCCTATATGTAGAGCTATCACATGTGTCAAGCCAACACATACCCACAGCCAGTAGTAAACAGATGACTTCCACGGTTTGCATACATTAAGGTTATTCATGTAGCACTATAACTGATAATACTGTTTCCTATTACATATAGCTGTTTCTGATACAACAAATTAATGTCTGACACCACTACACACACTATATAGCCTCCATTCCCGAACTCACAGGCCATGTGCCATAACTGTCATTTTGCAGGACACAACTGCCCAGACGGGTGTGTTCCTCGCAGGCGTACAGGTGTTGAACCACTTCTATTATGCTATCATCTACCTAAGGTGGTCAGCAAATTATGCACTTTCCATCAGTAGCAGAACTCACATACCAATGGGTGTGAATGAGCACTGTATCAGGAACAATGCATAACACCCTGTGGGACACACTTAGATGATTGGTTCTATTAACCAGACACATTTACAGTCACAGAGCATATGTATTCATTCACGTTTGTTGAGGTACATGCTGTTTCTGACTCATACATGTTGTCATCTGTCATTACCTGTATTCCGCCACCTGTTCACCTTATATCACTAGTTCTAGAAGTGTTTAGTTGGACTTTGTTACATTCTGATACATAACTATGGACGTCCATGCTAATTGGGTACACGGCACTGATTTGGTCTCTATGTATTCCCCCGATGGTTTACAGACTATCCGGTAGATGTGCTCTTCAGGTATGGGAGGTGTAGGCGTATGCTATGCTCACATAGGAATATTAATGACTTCCACTGGGCGGGCCTACTACATCTCTGCCAACCAGCACCTGCACACTTAAGCCCATTATTGCATACCCATGGTCCACCTACCTGGCACACCTCTACAGCAGTCATGACAAATACTTACTGCGAGCGCAGCTGGGGTATGAGCACACCCCTACACATTGCCCACTCTCCCCGTCTCGGGACACATGTCGTACATTTTGTCAACCTATGTATTATCACACTTGCACAACCTACTGTTCCATGTACACCTACATCCTGCTCATATCAATGTCAGCAGATTCACACATACCCTGAATTTTAGGGGTCCCGCAAGGGACACCGTTATCCATGTTTAAAGTGTAGACCTTGCAGATCTCTCCCACTGGGACTTTCCTACCGGTGTTTTGGACAGCGGCAGTGTATTGATCTGTATTGCCTGTCTGTATGTCTGTCCGGCCTAGCTGGGCAATGTGGGGGGTACAATGTTTATTTATTGGACCTCCCAGTCACATATGCCCGGGCTGTAAATATGTTACCCCTAATTGCTGTGAACTAACTTATTTATGTACATGTGTATATCTACACTGACATATATATTTTGTTTTGAGTGTATGTGTATATATCAATACCTGTTGTTTGTGTATATATATATATATATATATATATATATATATATATATATATATATATATATCCGTAGTATATCCTTGTGTGTGTGTGTATGTATGTATATATATATATATATATATATATATATATATATATATATATATATATATATCTGTATGAATATATATGTGTATGTAAATTAATATAGATATATGTATATATACGTTTTTATCTATATATACATCTGTGTGTCCGTTAACCTATACATTTCCCGGACATGGACACTTACACATGCATATTGGGTTTTATCTCTGCTTCAACAGCATACTATTGCCTGAGTCATTATGACACCGACACTTCACTCCGGTGAACTTGTGATCAGTATATTGCACATTATACAGCGGGCAGATGTCGCACATTTTTCATGTCTGGGGTGTCGCTGCTAACTGGGATGTGATACAGTGTCATTCGACCTATTACTCGTATGTGCAGCCTATTAATCCTGCTACTGTGTTTGTTTCTGTGCACATTCATATTATTACTGTTGATAGGATGAGTGTTTGTGTTACTGTGACTGTACGTCAACATATTGTTGTCTTCATGTAGTTGTGTCTTTCTGCTTTTCCCGGTTTGGGGTTGTCACAGCAGAACTCAGTTCCGCTCATGGGTGGCGTATAGGTTTTACGTGCCTGGCTGCCAGCCCTGACGCACAACGTCCGACAATGATACGCCCATTCACGCATGTCTCCACGCAAATGACGCTCTAGCTGGGAATCGCACCTACATACTAGCTGACCTCCATGGGCCGCTCCATTGCACCCGGCGCAACATACCCTAGCACTCCTGTGTCTATAATCGCATATCCATAGTTTCTCTTGCACACCCATGTTGAGTTTCCACGCATAACAGCCATTATAAACCTGATATCGCAGCCATGACACACCTTTACACATTGCCCTCTCATGAGCGTTGAGGCCCTACACACATTTTGTACCGCCTTGTGTATTCACAGGCTCACCATCCATTCATATTTGCACATAATTGCCTTTCCTGGTGTTATGGATTACGAACGATTTGCGAGTTACAAGTGTAGGTGGTCGCAACATGTACTACATTCCGTCTGTTTACAATGTTGACGTAGCACTTCATCGATGTTATGGCCACTGGAATAACCCTGCCTCTGGTGTGAAGAGCGGTGCTCTACTCACACTTGTGCAGCTTTATGTGACATACGCTGCGAGCACTTTATAATTCCTTACTTGCTCTAGATTCCCTTCACAACCCTTATGTTTGCTTTTGTCTTTCGGCGTTCCTTACATATCTATACATATATATATATATATATATATATATATATATATATATATATATATATATATATATATATATATATATATATATGTATATGTATATATATATATATATATATATATATATATATATATATATATATATATATATATATATATATATATATATATATATATATATATATATATATATATATATATATATATATATATATATATATATATATGTATCTGTATGTATATTTTATATATATATATATATATATATATATATATATATATATATATATATATATATATATATATATATATATATATATATATATATATATATATATATATATATGTATATATGTGTATATATATAGATATATATGTAGATATATAATTGCATATTTCTGTTATGTCTGTGGATATTTATCTATACACACATCTATCTATATATATAAAAGTTACAGCTGTACAAGACAACATACATTTGCTATGCTAATAGCTGTGTACACCAGAGGCACTTGCATCTCCTTATTCTGAGTTACATATGTTTACAGGCACTTCTTTGGGATTACATGTGCCTTATTCCTTATGAAAGTACCACTTTGATGGAATCCGGTTAATGGACCCATACGAACGCAATCACCTTTACATGTATAAATGTTGGCTTTACAGCACAGAGGCATTCATTACACAATTAATATGTGCTATAGTCATACTTGAACCGGGAATGCCTTTACATTGGGTGGACGCTGTAACCACTACACTATTATTGTTCTGGCTCATTTATATGTATACCCATGCTTCATAGCTACTCTGACATACACCTCACCGCTTCCCTTACACAGCAGGCATCCATTCTCCTGCTGGGAAAACCGCAGTACTACACTTAGGACATTCCCTGTTTCCTACTGCTCTGGACCCCTGCTGCATGTCTACTCACTCCAAGGATATTCAGAACTCCTACGCTTATAGTCCTCGCACATACACATGTTTGATTGTCAGGGTGTTCATGTGCTGGTCCGGGTTTAGGCTCAGCCGACTGGTGACTAGAACTGCCCTGGCGCTGTTCAAAGATCAGATGTAGCACATGGACAGAGTTAGTCCAGATTTTAACATTCTACCTGTGTTTACAGATTCAGGTGTTTGGGCATCTCTGACAACATTATTAGGTTGGCGCTACATAATTTAGGGCGGGGAGTGGTTCCACTACATAATGCAGGTTTGGGGGGTTTCCACGTGTTTCCCTTTCCATTTGACTATTTCATTCATTTATAGATACAATGAATATTATTCTGGACATCAGTTATAAATCACTACAGGTATGCAATAGTCCTGTCAACAGATGTGACAGTTGGTTGGTGTACTTATGTGTACGGACCTCTGTAATACTCGGGGACTCGTTTGTACAGTGACAGAGACAAGGCTATGACAACTCAGGGACAGTCACGGACACTTCTACCATATTAGTACTATTAACTTGGAACGTGTTGACAGAGTCGTAATACTAGTAATTTTCTGCAGTTAAATGCGTCTATTACTCTTCATTGTTGTAAGAAGTCATTCTCATTCAACACTTTTCCTCCAAAAGTCACTGGCTTTGTGAGTGGTTAAGAGGCTGGCCAGTTATTGTGCGAATGCTCTGACCATTGGTAGCGTTGACATTGTCACATGTACAGGTTGGGATGTATTCTTTGGACTAGGGTTGCCATCTTTTCAAATGGCCAAGATGGGACATTTTCGGAACACACATCAGATTTTTAAGGCCGACACATACCCACGGTCAGTACAAAGAATAGAACTTTACTTATTTGCCTACATAAAAGCCTATTGTTGTAGTGGTTTAGTTGCTTATTCTGTTTCTTGTAACATTTAGGTATTTTAGAAACAGAAATAATTATTTAATGCAACTATTACATAACATATGGGACATAATTATGTCCTACAATCTCAGGACATTTGCTATTTTTAATATATTTTGTCAAGACACAACTTTCCAAAGAGGGACTGTCCCCCGCAAAGTGGGACAGATGGTAACCCTGGGGACACCAGGTTGTTTGGGCCAACACATAGCCACGGTCAGTGCAGGTTTAGAACATTCATTTGTTTCCTAGCTGTGAGCCTATACTTTTGGCACTTTTGTTGTTTGCCTGTTTCTTGTACGAATTACGTTTATTCTATCCTGACATGACCGCTTTAGGCAACTGTTATATGCAGTATGGTACATAGTTATTTCCTACAATCATAGGACATTTGGCATTCTATCATTGTTGGTCAGGTTACACCTACACACACATTACTTGTCCCTCACACAGTGGATCAGGGGGTATCCTGTTTACGTCAGTGCCTTCATCACCCATATACCATGTGCCACTATGCAAATGTGTGCAATATATTCTCTCGCTTATTCATGTCGGGACACGTGCGTCACGGGCAGGTGTTTGATCCTGGGTAGTAGGTTCTGCATGACCATCTTGGGCTGGGCAGTCTCGTGCACCACTACTGCACATTCCAACTTGTATCCAGATATCTACAGGACTGGACATCGTGTCTTCATACCCATTCTAATGTTTACACAGGTTACTTATCCCATGAGGGATATCCCAAAAATTTAATAAGACCAAAACAAGACCAATAATGAACATTCTTCTGGCATTACGAAAATGTGCTGGGGGTTTTACATGCAATGGATACATAGTTTGCAATCCTGAAACTGCCTAGGGTGACACTACCTACTACATATGCGTAGTGGTCATTATGTGTAGATGTGGCTGCATCAAACTAGTAGGCCAAGTATGGCTGGATTTGGTGGACGTTCAGGTATGGGGGCGGGTTGTGTGCTGTGGAGAGGATGCTGGGTAGTCCATTATGCATCCAGGTGTGTTGCATTTGATACAGCCAGTTCCATCAGGACCATTCTGTGGGTATGTGCCGGTGACATGTCTGTACATTTGTATCGCACATTTTAATATTCATATGTTTGTGGGATTGTGTTCTACAGTATGGCCTGTCTGGTTGTATTGCAGATGTGTATACATGTTTTTGTGTTTCTTTCTGCTTCACCCGCTGCTCCCTCATACACCTCCGGTTCACCTATTCTGCATACGACACAGTGTCGCCTTGGAGGATTATGCCATTACCCATCCCCCCACACACACATATTCCTGACACTCCATCCATCACTGCTTTGGTTGTTGGCCCATGACACGGTCAAGGTAACACATTGCATACCCTACATATGTCAGGTACCTGTATGGTTGTGTGGACTACCCTGCCATGTTTGACTTTCCACATGCTATACCTCACGCACATAGGTACATGCCCATACTTAACTTTCATGACATGGTTGGTATACCCGGGTAATACCCGTTCAGCTGTGACACATCCTGACAAGTTCGGCTTGGACCGCTGATGTGCGGATTTTGGCCGACTGTTCTAATCATTGGTAGGATGCCACCTTTTCCTATGTCCAGGATGAGATATATTCCGGACACATATCCATTTGTACTGGACAACACGTACCCACAGTCAACGCTATGGATAATACTGTTCCTTTCAGCCTACATGTTGCCTTATTGTTGTAGCAGTTTATATGCTCCTTCTATTTCGTTTACATGCTTATTCTATTTCCTGTCATATTTGGTATGTGAAATACGGACATACCTATTGTATGTGACTATTACATGCGTTGTGGGATATAATTCGGTCATACGGTCGCTAGATATTTACATTTATCGTGTTTTTTGTTATGGACACTTCTGCCCAGCTGTGTACCCTCCCTCACAATATGGGTCAGATGGTGACCCTGACCATTGGGCTGGATGTACCTATTGGCGGCGTGCTAACATATGATGCGTTTCACTTCCACTTGGTTGGACTACGGGCACACGGTTTTCAATGTCATTTGTTCGCGGGATAGGGACCCATTATTCCCTACCGTGCATTTGTGTTTGCTTCTTCATTTTGTGTTCGCAGGAACTGTCTTGCATGCTTTGCATACGTTTCAGTATCCACGGACACTAACAGATGTGATTACTATTGCTTGCAAATTGTTATATGCAAGCATTTTAGGTTGCACGTCGACAGCTGACATTTCCATGCCTCTGTGCGGCACTTCGACACGCCCTATGCACTTGCACTCCTTTCCTATGCACGTGGCTGTGGCGGCAGCGCGCCTTCATTAATATGCATTTGGTGCTACTGCGCCATCTTCATGCCACACGGTAGGCGCAAGCCTAACGCCGGCCTTGCCCCGAGCTTCATGAATCCTGGGGATTGAAATAAAAAGGCACACCTTAATGTTCTGTGTGAACTGTTTGCTGTATGGTGTATTACAGAAGCAAAATAAAGGAAAACCCCAGCAAACCACTTTTCTTGCTTAGAGGGAAGGAATGCAAACAAAACATTCACCTAAAATAAATTTATATAGTTATTGTGACGCTGTCACTTCTGTGTTATGGATATATCTCAGCTGGTCCGCACTTGGCAGATTCAGCTTTAGCATCTATGCCCACTAAGCTTGGACTTCTGATGGCTCTGATTTCTGCTCTTTCATTGGCTTAGTTGTAGAGCTCAAGAGAGACTGACATCCTGGAGCACAACATCATCAAAAAGGAATCAATGGGAGATGTCGCTGCATGTTTTGTGCCACTGTGATCATTTTTTTTTTGAGCAGAATAGTTGGTATGCAAGCAAAATGTTTTTTGTTATAACTAAATATTTATTTGTGTGTTCAAGTAATCAACAATGACAAAGGAATCATTCTCAGCTATGCTAAGGGAGAATAGCATAAATGTCCAAAACCTTAACATGATCATGCACAGTTTCATTTCTCCTGGATTAGTATGATTTTCTTTCCTTACAAGGGTTAGTGCTGGGTATTTGCATTCATTGCTCTCGGCTTCTTTTGCACAAAAATTAGGGACAAAGCCAAAAAGAAGGGGAGACAAAATCAGGGACAATAATATTACTCAAACTCACTTAAAAATAAATAAAAGAACAAATGTTGGTATCAGGCTGATTTTGTGAACTATAAGTATGAAACTCCAATGTCTGACTTTCTTGACCGACTTTAATCCTCAATGAGTTATCAGAAAATGGCATGTTTTATGTGGGACATCACAAAAATATGAGGTAAATTCAGCGAAATAAAAAAAAAAAAAAAGCGGTGATTGTTGAAAGGCATATGTGTCTTTTTCTCAGAGAGAAAAACGGACAGGGACAGGAAATGAGGATCAGGTATTGGCTGCAGTACATAAAGAAGATCATTCCTGGACAATGAAGTGAAGTAGTTTGCTGTTGCATATTATTATATGCTAGACGTGATATACCTTGCATTTCTGCTGCCTGACTGATATTACAAATATTACAAATTTTCATTGCAAATGATTATAGCATGATAGCATGTCACATTTGTGTTAACTTTTAAATGAATTTCTGTGACTTAATTTGATTTTTGCATTCTCTGCTTTTTAAAATATGTAAAGTAAGCCAGGGTGGGAGAAGTGCTTACAGAATATTTATATAGTTATGTGCACATCACTGCACTGTGCGTTTTTGTTTCTTGTATTTTTATGTTGTTTTGCTTTTGTTAATGTTTTGTGCTACTACAGAATTACATTTTGGGACTAACTGCCTTGTGAGTAGACCTAATGGTATAACCTAGACAAGCCAACAACTGCCTATGCTTCATAAGACGTGCTTCAATGCAATGTTAATGGGGATCACTGGCAATGCAGTTAGCTAATAAATAGGGTTCCACTG
Organism: Protopterus annectens; assembly: GCF_019279795.1. NCBI lineage: Eukaryota > Metazoa > Chordata > Ceratodontiformes > Protopteridae > Protopterus > Protopterus annectens. The sequence goes on along the minus strand of NC_056732.1, from coordinate 1,281,030,360 downwards.
TAAGTGGATGAATGACAATTCACTGATAAAAACAAATCCTCAAACCCAACTCCCCCCCCAAAAAAACTGCAAGGGTCAAGCCCCCACTCCCAAGATGTGGGGGGCATGTAATCAACACCATGGTCACTCTGTAAGGGGAAGGTGACAAGCACTAGGAAATGGCACCAGTGCCTGTATGAATCCCTGACAATGCATCTCTATGGAGAAGCCGGCACTGTCAGGGAATTGAGTTTCAGGGGAGTTAAGGCTTGGAGATTTCTCTTTCATCAAGCAGTAATGTAGCCAATAATGCAGCAGCTTTTGTTTCAATTGTAAAAATTAATTTGCAAGCATGTCATGCAAGGTTCATGTGACTACTGTTGGTAGTGAAGCTTGTCAGAGTGTTAGCATATGCAGCACATTTAATATTTATAATAATTACATTTTAGTTTAAATGTCTGTAAATAATTAAAACAATAGTTTTGAAATGGAATATCCCCGCAACAGATCATTTGTCAAATATGAGGACCTATGATATATGGAAGTCCCAATGCAAGTTTTACTTACATTTTTTTATTTGCTTTTCAGGTTTTCTTTTTTCTTTATCCTACTGAGCTTACATATTGCTTTACTTGGTAGGTGTACAAAACACAAGCACTGAAAATGGATGGAAGTCTGAGTAGTTATACCAACCTAAATTTTACTATGTCACAAGAGACACATATAGCAGGAAATTGGCATTTAACTGGACTTCTTAAGAGGTTGTTAAAATTTAAGTTTTCTGCTTTAGCAGACAGCTTGATTGCATTACTATTTGTGACTGCCTCAACAAGTACCGTGTAAAATGTGCATCTTGCAGTATTTATTTTCATAGTATGATGATGCTAAAGTTTTTGTCTTTTAAATTTGCGGTGTGTGTTTGTGTGTGTCTGTGTGTGTGCACACTCTCATGTGTATGTGTATGATTCCAGAAATAAATCTGTCTCATCAAGCTGTCTTTACCAAGTAATACAGATGTAAATGGATAAAGTATTTTTTTAAATAGGGAAAGAGCTTATAACCTACTTATTTTGTTTGTTAGCATGTTATGCAAACTATGGATTCTTATTATCCCATGGCAGCACCACAGGGTAAAGAATTTCTAAGTGTCACTTCTCTTTCTTCCAGGGCACTGCCCTCACCAGCACACTACAGTGACAAGTATAGTTACCTGACCGGTAAAGGACATCATTTTCGGAAATGGACCAAGAATCCCTATAACCACCAAAAACATCTATGAGCTACTCAGTCACTCAGCAATACAAAACTTTGATGTGAATTGGCTGTGGCGACCTGACACTTACCACCTACATTTTCAAATGTGTCAGCATATGACAATTTGCCTAGGACTGTCCTTGGTAAACTAAAGGAACAAGTATATGTTTTCTGTTACAGTTGTTAGCAAGTGCCTTCAGTTATTGAGATGACAGCTAACATTTGTTGGTGGTATCAGCAAGCAGATAATGATAGAATGAGAAAAAACAGAATATCCATGGAGTATACCTGCTAGGACTGGCTGTACCACCAGAATTCTGTCTCCCTTTCTGTGTATACAAGAAGAAGAAAAATTAGGCAGAGTCACTAATATACTGCACAGCAGGCAATATATAAAATGTAGTCTTCCTACCTCTAGTCTTACTTTATATACTAGAACTAAGGAACCTAATTTTGCAGGTTGTATCCTCCAACAGAGCAAATTTATGCATTATGCCCCCACCCCCCCAGGGGTCTGAATTTACATATAAGCTCATTTTGAGTGCTATGATTTTGAACACACTACTATGATTTTTGATTGTCCCTTGATATGATTTTGAAAGCTAAGCGGTTGAGTGGTATGACATAATGTGCTGTCACAATAAATGTATATATGCTCAGTAAAATGAGTAATGTGTGCATTTCATTTTCTTTGCTGGTTGGGTAGAAATGAGGGAAGAAACATCAAATATTGGTCTTCATTGTTATATTTGTACTTTCAGTGAAAGTACAGGGTTAAATTGTTAAACACCACCGTCATACAATGTTAACATAAATAATAGGGCAATACAACTTGATCACACAGACAGTCTTTTTTCTACTCATCAGTAAACAAGTCCTAGAGAAATGCAAACATAAAAAGTTTTTATATAAGACTGCACGTGACAATATTTACTATACTATGTACAAATGCCAGGAGTCTGAATAACTCCCCTTTCTCTTGTTTCTCCTTCTGTAACATGTGAAGAAATAAAACAGGAGGATGACAATGTTAGTCCCCTGAATAAGGGGACTAACATTGTCATCCTCCTGTGCCCTGAACCTATAAGTATTTCCCCAAAAATTAATAATTTGTAATAAAAATATTAATTTAAAAAGCTAATCAGCCAATTTGCAAAATACATAATACATTTGTATTACCAGAGCTGGATCATGGTCATAGGGGCCCCTAGGGGAGTGTAATGCATTGCCCCCCAACCGCTACAGCCATACCAATATCTCATTACTTAGGTGTCTCTCCCCATTTACAAGAAAAAAACTGTTCAAACCTTGCATACTATTTTCATTTTAACTTTTACAATAATCACAGATTTGTATTTAAAATTTTATTTCAAATTTTACAGCAAAAACACAAGCAGACATCTGCTAAACAAATCAGTCTCACACTGAAAACAAAATTACCATGAGCAGCACCAAATTTCTCTTTCCCTGAGACTCATATTTATTAAAAATGCATCTGGCAACTCAATAGGCTACAAGAGACATGCTGAGATTCATAATTAAATAGGATATACTGAAGCACTAACTAGTTATGTGAAGAGTGCAGGAATTCAAAAGGAAAATGTGCAATGCATTTGCTAACAGCTTGGGACAGCCAACTAGACCCATGTGTCTCTTTTTGGAAGCAGCCCAGGAGTAAATGTCTAGTGAAATGATTTAGGCAGAGTCACACAGCAGAAGAGCAATGACTGGGGGAATAAAAGCCTGCACTGCAGAAGCAGCTCATTAATCACTCATAGCCTAATTCATCTAAACTTCATACCAGATAGACTGCTGTAGACCAACACAATGTATTTCACACTTGTGTGCTGCAAAAAAAATAATAATAAAATAAAATGTATTCATATTTAAAATATTAGTATTAAACTTGTAGACTTCATGCTGACCCATTTATTCTCAGCCAAATAATAAACACAGAGTAGAATCCATGGTGGTGCAGCGGTAGCGTTGTTGCCTCACAGCAAGAGGTTCTCCCATTCGATTCTCAGCTAGTGTGTGGGGAGTGCCTTCTGTGTGGAGTCTGCATGTCCTCCCCGCGGGTCGAGTGGCATTCCGAAAGACATGCGTGAATGGGCGTGCCTTTGTTGAAGGTCAGGCATCGAGCTGGCAACTCGGCACCGTGAAAATCTACTGCCAATCATTAATGGACTGGAGTTCTGCTGTGGCGACCTCTAACCAGGAAAAGCCGAAAGACAACAACAACAACAGAGTAGCCAAATTATTTCAACTTAATTCATACACACACAAACACACACATGTATACACACACAAGTGTCAAGTCCTGTAAAGTCATATTAAGGACTATTTAAAAATGATGAAATAATAAGAGCATAAGGTACTTTCATCCAAAGATAGCCCCCCATCCCCACCTGCAGATAAAGCCACTTTGACAAAGTGCACCCCTTATTGCTATGAAGAAATACATTACTTATACTTTATTGGTAGCTTTGGATGAACTACATGAAACTGTATAAATATCACTAGTCTCATTCCATAAGACGCAGCCATGTGTAGCAGAGATTAAATAGAAAAGTGTTTATAAAAGAATAAGAAATGTTAACCACCTGATAACATATGCTAAGTCAATATGCACAGTCTTTGCAGAACTAAAAGTCATCTGAATAATTCCACATTAAATAAGACTATTACTAATTTATTTCCCAGAGTAGAACAGCGATCTTCATATACCTTTTTTACACTCAGACTGAAAGTGGTTTCTGATTAAGTGACCTGCTCTGAGTCATAGTCATATAGATAAACAATGGAGGCTGAGAGAATTAAAGCTTGCACCATTGAATCACAGGAACTGGCTCATTAACAGCCCCTTAATTCTCTAAGCCAACTGCCAGCCAATGCAGATGTTGCTGCTAGCAAACAACTTTGCATATCAATGCTTCACCTACAAATACAATGCCTACTGCCCTTGAAGAGAAATCAAATATATTGCATTAAAAATTGTTGTGCTGGTGATATTGTCAAAATATTTTCTGAATTAGATTAGCTATGCAATAGTGAATGGCTAGCAAACACCAGCAGGTTCTTAGTTATTAAACAAGCAGTCCAGGAGATCATTAAGGAGCCTAGCAGAAATTCCCAATGGCTGCAAAGCACTGTCTAGTTAAGTGATGTATTCAATGTCATACAATAAGTAAATGAATGTAGAAATATTCATACCCTGTACCTTTACCACAAGAATCCACTCATTAGCAAGTTAGAGTATCAGTCATCTGCTCTAACTGCCAGAGTAACAATTTTAAATAAATGCAGAAATCCTTTAGAATCCTGACTTGTGGAGAATACTGTATTAAAGTAACATGCAACAATGACTACATAATGGATGCCAAAGATCAGACAGTTATGCTCATCACTCCAAATAATGGAGAGACATGAGAAATATCAACCCTATTATAATTGCAGAAGGCTGTAAAGAAGGTACTTTAAACATATAGTACAAAAAGTCAATATATTTAGACTATATTACACAGTCTAAGCCTGTTTGTGAATTAATTCATTCTTTGGTACAATGAAAAAAGTGACACAATTAAAGGGAATATAAATACTGCAGCAGCTTTTGATTAACAACCTACATGTTATAGCAAAGCAGAAATATCATTACATGCAGACACTAACGTTTTTTGGGGGGAGGATTTACATGCTTGCAGGACATCTACATCTAATTTCTGACCTCCTTATGTTATTTCTGTCCTCTGTGACATCACTCAGTACAGGTCTGACCTACTTGAATTGTTGATATTGCCATACTGTTGCAGCATGCACCACCAGAGTCAACAGAACTGGATTTCAGACAAATGCAGCCCAAGGCAGGGTAATGACTCAGACCACTGACAGTCATACCAGTAACCCATTACTTATCTGTCTGACTCAGGCCACTGACAGTCATACCAGTAACCCATTACTTATCTGTCTGTCCCCACTTACCATAAACTCTGCCAGTGTACATATTATTTTATTCTTTATTTTTACAGTCATCACAGTGATTTGGATTTCATTTAAAATTGTTATTCCAAGTATGACAAAAACACTGGCAGACATTTAAAAACAAAACACTCTCACATAGAAAATAGGCATAGCACGAGAAACTGTAAACTCTACCTTTAAAACTCATTTACTGAAAATGCATTCGGCAACCCATTAAACTACAGGAGATGTGCTGGGATTCATGCTCAAATAGCATGTAATGACCCACTAATTAGTGGCTATGTGAAGGGTTCAGGAATTCACATCTATGTGCCTGCAAAAAATATAAGTGTATTCATAGGTAAAAATGCTTCATACTCTCCAATTCATTCACAGCTAACTAATAAACACACTTGTCAACATTTAACTTAACAAAGAAACCAAGGACAACATCCAAAGAACATTTGTCATATGATAATGCTCCTATTTACTTGAATACATTTCCTTCCACTATTAGGTTAAATGAGTTGCTCAAGGATAGATCATAAGATCCTCTGCAAAATGGGGGCAGATAAGCAGACTGGCTGTTGGTATACATGATTAAGTCAACTGCTAGCTGTACTTAAGGTAGCCTCCTTAACTGGATGGGGCTTTACACACAAACACACACACACACACACACACACACACACACACACACACACACACACACACACACACATGCACCTTGTTGCATCCTGCATAAGATAACAACAAAAACTGCTTCCACCTCTGCATTACTATGACCATTGCTTTCACTTGTGTAATGAGGCTGCATTGGAAATCCAAAATGACTACTTTACTGCTGCAAAGTTCCAAAGCAGCAAAAGACTGCACTTTTCTGATTTGAGCACTGAAGTCTTTCTCATTGGCACAGACTGTAAACCAATGAAAGAAAGGCTGGATGAAGACTGAAGATTATGTCCTGTCACTCAAACACAGATAGTGTTTTTGTTTTCCAGTTAAATATTTTATAGTGAGCATTTTTTAAGTTTTGTTTTATACTCAGCCATATTTTTTAATGTTTTTATGATTGGTAGCCTAGCCAGCACCAGGCCCTAGGCTGCTGCCTTGGTTCCATTGCACTGGATCTGGCCCTGACATTGAATCATAGGATCATAGGATCATAGGAAGTTACTAGGCTAATGGCCCTAGAGCCCATACAAGCCTAGCCAAATTCTTACCCATATTTCCATGATCAGCACCTATTGCCCCTGTCCAAGAGGGACACAGGTAGAACTCCTGGGGTGAATTTACGATCACCCAGCCAATCATCCAGATTGCATTTGAAGAGGGCCAATCGCATTTCATCCACATTTGTGCACATACTTGCTATGTACAATGGTATTGACTAGAAATACCATGTAATATAATAACAGAAGATGATAACTTCAAGGAGGGAGAAAGCTACATGGGTTGATGATCTCAAAAGGAATTCTAATGCAAACAGTTTATATTTGAAGAGTTATACATTATTAAATATATCTAAGACCACTGTATGATGCATATTAAGAAGTCAGACTGAAATTCATCTAAGTAGTATGTTTATAAGCTTTCTGCCTGGTGTTAGTTAATGCTTAATAGATGCAGACACAAACTGAAAAATTTTCAATCTTGACTTAATGATGTATAAAGACTCACCCCAGGATTTACTAATCTTCTGTGTAAAACTAGATTAGTCTTACATGGAAGCGCCAGTCTAAGAGTATGACGGCAGTGCACCATGCATATTAATGAGGGCGCGCTGCCTCAACTCTAAAGCTTACACAGAGCGTGGATGAGTGTCGGAGGTGTGTCAGACTGCCAAGCAGTCCATAAATCCAGGCACCTGCAATGAAGAAATGCCACAATGTCAAATTACATGAGCGAGTCCGCTCACATGTGCACAATGTAACACTACACTCCCCCATATGTTAAACAACTGACAGAATTAAAAATAGAAAGAATTTTCTATTTTTTTATTTCATCCAATATAGCTGCCTGTATTTGCGCATGTTTGCGTGGATTTGCCCATTGCTTAGCTACAGTTAGCAGCTTAGACACCAGAAGAGGATAATAAGAAAAATATATGCAAATTAAGCAAAATAGCGATAGCGAAGTGGTTAGAGCCTTCACACAAAGAGGAGGCATTCCCGGTTCGATTCCCACTACTGCACGTTCCATTTTCTGTTGGAAATCTGTATACAAAAATATTTCCTGACATTTTTTATGTATAAGTTTTATAAAAAGCATTGAAAAGTTAAATGTAGTAGTGAACGAATTATATATATATGAAGGTGAAATGGTTATGCATTCTGAGGCATGAGTACCCTATTTTAAGCAATATAAAGTGCTGCTAAGCACATTTTACCAGTACTGAGCATATTTAAATCCAACTGCTCATAGCTGCGCACTGCGTTAACCAGCGCAATGTCTTGGAGCATAGCTGCGCACCATGCTAACCAGCGCAATCACAACGTATTTCCGCATAGCTGCACACCGCGCTAACCAGCGCAATGTCGGGCAACGTCGAGCAACATAGAGCAACGTTGGGCAACATTGAACAACATCGAGCAATGTTGAGCAACATCGAGCAATGTTGAGCAACGTCGATCAACACTGAAGAATGTTGGGCAAAGTCGGGCAAAGTTGAGCAAAGTCGGTTAAACATGGCCACACCTCCTTTACTGTACCTTAACCAGGCAGGTCTGCCCAGTAGGAAAATAAAAAGCAGTGACAGGGCTCAAACTCAGGATATTGTGCACTATAGTCACAGTACTTAACCACTAAGCCACGACAGCATTTCATAAACAAGCACTTTCAACAGACACATATCTATCAAAGGAATTTTAAACATTGCCAACAGCTAAGCAGGTGGGCCTACAGCTGAGTTTTTTCAAAACTGGTCAATCACAAATAAGTGCAGGAAATGAGGCATATTTAAGCTCCACAGGCAAGAATACTTGCTATAACTGGTTGTAGCTTCCTTCTGCAGTCAGCATGGCTGATGTTGGAGAAGGCATTTGATTTAGAGCGCAACACTGGGGCATTGAGGAGTCCAAAGTAATGGTTTGGCTCCTTGTCCACAATCATGAGGAAAGACTCCTGTGGGGCCAGTACCAGGGTACCCAATATAAAACGGAGGCCTGGAACAGTCTTGCTCATGATCTCACCAGTGTCACTGGTGTTCCTCAGACTGGTGAGCAGGTCAGGCACCATTATTTTGACCTGAAGTGATGTAGGGAGGATCAATTGAACCAGTGGATCCAGGAATCCCGTGCAATGCCTAATGCCCCAGTACTGAGTAAGTAGCCATTGTATTAAGTAGTTAAGAATTGCTATGCTTGTCTATACCATGGATAGGTATGTCTTAATATCACTGCATATACTTCACAGTTGCAGGTGTTCGGGCTATGAATCAGCAAGCCCATGAAGATAGGCTGCAAAGGCTGCGTCATCAGGCAGGTTAGTAATTATTCTGCATGTACTGTTATATAAAATAAATGAGAGAGCCTTCAAAAAGTGTTTTAACCCAATAAATAAAGGTGTAATAATCCTTTAATAAATGTATAACTCATGGAGTGCATCTGTGTCATTTTCTTTGATATGTTGTTGTACTGTTGCATTCTACAAATAGTAGTGCTGTATTAAGCAGTGTCAACCCACACTTGGGTAGGCCCATATAACGTGAATGAAGGGAGTGCCAGTAGCTTTTCTGCATATTTACAGCCCTCAACTGTTGGTTCATGCCCAGCATGTACAGGTTAATCTGGCACATGAGTAGCTTGGTATTGTGTTCCCCAAAAATGTCAGTGTGCTGCCAGAAATGTAGGGAGCTGTTAACATATAACTGATGCTTTCACTTGAACATATCTAGATAATTATATGAAAGTAGAGCTGTCAGTGTACCATCTTAGCAGTAGTGTGTGTGAGCAACTCTCAAAATATGTTGCAGTAACATCTGCATCTTGGACAGTTTGTATGTAAGATACAGCTCATGTATATAATGATCTAGCAAAATCCAATTGCACAATATAAGGACATTGGGTAGTGTAATAATACATGTAAGGGGCATATAACTGCAGTTAATAGGAATGTAGTGCAAACTAGAAGGATATATAAGTTGTTAATTCAGCTATCTTTTTCCACCCTACTGTATGTGCATAAAAAATGCAATTCCACACCTCAATCGGTATGTCTAATCTCAAAACATTTGTTGTAAAATTTGTCCTATTGGTTTATAAGTATTTGCATTTATTTCTATTCATGTGCCCTGCTAAAATATCACAATATTGGTGGCCTGTTGCCATCAATTCAACTTGCATGCTGTTGCAATTTCCACTATTGTTCTATAAATGCATGTGTTATGCTTGCTTTTCAACTGTTGAAAATATGGTGTGTTGGATTAATGAAAATACTTCTGCATGCTGTTATAACTAACTGGGAATGCTGTTGACTGTTACTAACCCATATCTTTATTAAACTCTCTAAAACATAGTTCGTATGGGAAGGCCAGTCCCAGCGGACCCACCTGTCCCACCTCAGCTGGCCATGGCACCTGGCACCAGCAGATCTGGTGCCCAGCCTGGGACCTCCTCCTCCATTGGCCCTGTGCCACCTTTGGGTAGAAGCACTGCAGGACATGGGGCTCAGCCTCCCTGCGCAAGCGTGGGCAGAGGAGGGGCACCTATCACCCTTCGAACGGTCTGGGATGTGGTGCATAGAGAGATTGAACATTCTGTTGCAGAACCTCTATGCCAGCTTGAGTCCCGAGTGGTGCAACTCCAGGGTCAGCCTGCCCCTCCTACACAGCCCCCAGCACAGCCACCCTTGGGGCTGTGAAGGTGCAGTGGTGACTGCCCATGTGTGGGGACCTCAGTCCCACTGTTTCCATCTGGGGACTCAGGGGCTTGCAATTTCCAAACATCCCTCCCCGTCAAAGTTGTTTACCTACCACATGTGTCATATACCACCCCTGTATGCATCTTGTTTGTCTTGACTGTTTACCTCCCCAACCTACCTCCGCAAATATACCTACTTCCCCTAACCCACATTCCACTCACCTGAAAAAAAGAAAAAAGGGCAATCTGCTCCCAAAAAAAAATTATGCCCCATACATAGCTGCCCATTTTGCACACATGTCTACTGGACACATGAAATGTTATTTAATTTTCATTACAACATACTTTGTTGTCCTCACCCCTCTCTAAGGGGTTGAAGGTTTCATATCTACCTCCAAATTTATTGCATATGCACAGCTGTTGCTGTTGAAGAAATGGGCAGCTATGAACCTTCCCTACACCCATCCTGCACACCCCGAGCTATTTTCCATACTGTCTTTCCCTCTTTGTGCCCCTTTTTCACCACTTTCCTATCTCCCCATTTTTCTTTTCTTTCAAAGAAATTAGCACAGGGGTGAGCGGGAGTAAGCACTATTAAGCAGTAGTTATCGGGTTTGCATGGGTTTGCGCTTGTTTGCACTTGGCTAAGCAATGCACAGCAATGCGCAAACCCGCACAAACCTGCTTACAACTGCTTAAAAGTGCCTTAGTCACTCTGTATGTGAGGGCCCTTGTTTTGCTCAGGAGCAAAATAAAACACCTCTGTAAGTCTCGAACCCCTGACCTTGCACACACTGCACAACATGAAGTACCACTAAGCCACAGTAGATATGCATCAAGTTGGTGCTTAAATAAATATATCATGCATCAGAATGAGTGAATGTAAAGGAAAAATAGGAATACCATGCCACACAATTGTTTTGTGGATTTTGACCAACAGTTGTTGTGGGATTACATTACATGACTGTGATAAGAGAAGCAGCCATTCTAGCAGGACATAATGTTACACCATCACTTTACAACCCCACACGGTATCACAGCAGGACAAACACTGGCATATCTGTTTAGGGCAGAGGCCATACCTCTCAACTGTCCCTAATTTTCAGGGATGTCCCTGATTTTGAAACAAATTTTAGCTCTGTCCCTCTGAATCCCTCCGAAAACTACTGACTTTGGCCAGAAAGGTGGTGAATTACACTTAATGAATAATGACAATAATTAAGAGTTAGACACATCTTTTACTTCAGAAAAGGTGTATTAATTAATATGCTCTGATTCTCTCAATGTCTCAACTTAATGGCACTAATATTTTAAAAGTGTCCCTGACTGTCCCTGACTTTTTCTTTACTTTTCCATGAGTCTGTTTAAATATGTACCTGAGTGGTTGAGAGGTCTGGCAGAGGCAGAAACACAGAGAAATATTAGCCTTTCTGCTGTTACACACTGTGCAAATAGCTTTGAAAGGAGTTTCGGAAGCATACCCTTATGTAGGAATACTACACTGAAATACAAATGGATGTAGCCATGTACTGGTAGCAACCAACTGTAACAATGCCATTGCTCTATTGCTGAAAAGACCTGTGTGGTGCACAGACAAAAAATAACAGGTTATTCTCTGGCTATCATGTGGATAGATCCACAGTTGGGAGTTAAGCAAACAGACTACTTGCCTTGATAAACTAACATGTACACAGCAACCCTGTAAGTCCAGCAAGATAAAATCCACACAATAACACTTACACTCTCTGTACTTCTGCAACCCTACCCAAATGTAAAATATACCTGTGTGTGCAGGGTCTACCAAGGATGTAGGTAAGCATACTTGCAGTACTGAAATGTGTCCAGTTTTTCTGAGCAGCGTGCGCTAATGTCAACACTAAAACAGCACAAACTGCTTAGGACTGAGTAAATGAATATTCACAGTATAGCAGTTCACAAACAATTCTTGTGCCAAAGGAATACATCTCAATAACTAGCTTTGTATGGCAGTTAATTGTAACAGTTGAAAAGAAAGTACATCTTTCCATGTATCTTGGGGTAGCATTTTGAGGAGTGAGTACATTTCTACATTGACAAGTGAGTACTGGAAGCAGCAACATTAGGTCTGAGTACAAAATGTAAATCTATGGCTACACCCCTGGCTTCTGATATAAGAACTATACCAACCTTCTGTCTTAAACGATGATGTCCACAGCAAACAAGGATGATCTCCATCTTGGAAAGCTGAAAGGGCCATGCCTACATGAGTCAGCAATTTATAGTACTGGGTTGCTATGACAGTGATTACTTCAATTACTACAGAGCAGGCTGCAGGCAATTAGCAAATGGCGGCCACTAATTGGTGCAGAGGCCATCACATGCTCATGTGCAAATTCCTACAAAAGCAGGCTGCAATCTTTGCCAACAAACTCAATCACTCTATTGCAGAGACTGACAGAGAGAGACAGAGAGAGAGAGAGAGAGAGAGACAGAGAAAAGGAAAAAGAAAAAGAAATATTACCAAATCATACAAAGGAAATGTATGTGACGCATATGTATTTATTGGCATGTAGTAGATGTCATTGAAGAATAGTCTACATAATGTGAACCATCCATATGTGGCAGCAGTACTTTTTTATGCACAGATGTTCTGCTTAACTACTGCTATGGACAATACTGTGTGTACCTGTGGGCAGTGGGACATACCTGTGAAATGTGTAGCTCAGCATTAAATGTCAAAAATCTGATCCATGTTATCTGTGTTCTGTACAGTAGTTTGGCCAATGGCTGTTGGGGGGATTAGTGCTGACATTATATAAACATGGGTGTGACAGAACAACACATGCATGATAGTCATATTAAAGTTCAGCTTAGCATTGGCAACTGCTGTAGCAGTCTAGTATGCTTATCTAGCATCTGTAGCCATATATACCCCCTAATGTTAGTGTGTGTTCATATGTGACACCTGTTTGTGTTGCATCAAGGCCCAACAGTTCAGCTGTGAGGTCCAGGGACTTACAACAGTGTGGATCTTGTGTGTGTATGCCACACACATACTGAGAAATATATATGTGTCATATATATTCACATCTGTATATGTGCATAGAGCAGGGGACATATTACAACTGTTTGTGAAAGGTGGAGATATATATGTTGGTGAAGGTTAGTATGTGCATATTTGTATGTAGGTTTTAGTGTGCAACAAACAAGACAGCATACAGTACTGGTATATAAGTTAAACACTGTGGGTTGTTTGTTCAGTTTGCAATGTTGAAGCCTGTAAGGCCTGCTAAAGCTGCCTGGGCTGTAAACACATTCAATGCATTTATCTCAAGACTGTGCGATTTTATTACATTACTGTACAGCTTACATCCTTTGTATAATTGAAATTCTCACTATGAAAGGTGAAATGTATATGTGCCTACATGTATAAAATAAATATATATATATATATATATATATATATATATATATATATATATATATATATATATACTCATACACACCTACATCTACTTGTTGCAATAGATTCTCTGTACTGTTGACTGTCTGTGATGGTCAATATGTTTGTGAATACGTCAAAGATATGTATCTTTGGGATAGCTTAGTGGGAAACTGTTTATGTCATGGTATTACGGGTCCTTGCTTTGATCCTAACAAAAGCTGTGTATTCTGTTGCTAGGCAGAACAAGTGCTATTGCATACAGTGTGATTAAGTCCCTTGGTTCTACCTAGGGTGTCTCATTGGAGGCTAAAGCACTACATCTATGATTATTGATTGGTACCGATGTTGAATCCAAATCCTGTGTGTACTGTAGTACTACTTGAAGCTCTGGGCCTGTACAGCAAAGTATGGTGTATGTCCACATTGCTTGCATCCACTGTTTTGTGTGGTCCCTGTATTCATCACAGATTACATTTCTCAAGATTAAGGTTGTGTAAGTACTGACACACATTATTGTATAGTACACACTGAAAGCTTATCTGGGTTGTCATACCTTTGTGTCCTGTAATTATGTCTGATGTGTGTGTGGGTATGCCTGTAACATGTCCACATATCCACATATGTGTGGTAAAACATATAACTGTGTATCTAGCAACATTCATAGTGTACTACAGCAGTATGCGACCTATATTCCCAATTGTGCACATATTTTGGCCACGGGTTTGCCATTAACAAGTTGTGTGGTATAAGAGTAATACAGTTACTGGACCTTACACTGATTGTGATGGATGATATATTTCTTTACACATCAGCTTGATGTATATCTGCTGTGGCTAGGTGGTGCGTTTTGCATACAGTGTGCCAGGTACTCTTGTATAGTCTTATATAGTGATTTTTATTTTGTTGCTGTGCAGAACATGGTTCATTAGATAGAGAGTGAGCAAGGCACTTTCAAGCAGTTGTGGGGTGAGCAGTGATAAGTGGCAGTTACAGTATTTCACTCTCGGTTAGCTTATAGGTTGCTATATATGGCAGTTCAGTGATATCTGTACTGTATAATGTTAAATGTGCCATATGACTTGCTTAGACATATTTTTGTATGTATGTCTTCCAGGGATCATGGCCTATCACAGGAACCCCAGTTACAGTAGTGCTGAAGATGATATCATTACTAGCAGTATGATTCAGCACTACCGTCTCATGTTCTCACGAACCAGCCAAGACCAGCAAGAGTATACTGCAATGTGGCAAGATGTTGTCCACAGGGTAAATGAGGTAGGCCTGCATAACCGGACATATGAGCAGGTACACCACCACTGCAGTGATCTTCTTAGACATGTCCGTCAGCTTGCTGCTGATGTGTGTAGACAACAGCTTGCAACAGGAGGTGGTGTTAATATCCATCCCCCCCTTACCAGAGTGGAGGAGCTGCTCCTGAGCCTGGTGGCACCTGCCCAACAACAACAGCAGCAGACATACACCATGATGGAGGTTGGAGCCACCCAGCAAGCACACATGGAGCATTCAGGTAACATTGCACATCTGTAGACTACTGTTATCTGTATTGGTAGATCATGCATATGTGAGATGTGGAGTGTGTTGTTCAAAGATGTGGAGCCTGTTGTTGTGTAATACTGATCATTTGGAACATAATATGTAGCCATGTGAATGTAAATTGTTGTTGTACTGTAAGATTGCAAACACACAGTAGTGATACCACAGTTGTGGCCACTGACAAACTGTCTCATCTCTATGTAGGCCCTCTGGGGTGACATCAAGGCAGCGGACAGATGCTGGTGAGTGTGTTCTACATTTATTATTGTAAATAAAAAGTGTATGTCATAGTTAAGGTGTAGGCCATGTACACATGTAACACACCTGCCCATAATGCATGCTGTGTATGTTTGGTGTAAGAGCATGCACATCTCACTAATGTGATTAGCTGCCTGAAACACATTTATGTTTCTATTAAACCTGTTCTGAAAAATAGATAGTTTACATGTTTTATATTGACCTTGTTTTAATGTTGGTCAGTTGTTTTATTTATTGGCTTTAATGTTTAGGCTTGCATTCTATGTGTTTGCAATATTTTCTAGATGTTTATGCATACTTATTATTGTTGTTTTATGCATCTCTAAGGCTACATGCATACACTTTTTCTCTCCCTATGGTTGTAACCTAGTTGTAGTGAGCTTCATATGTCAAATAGTTTTTAGTGTGTTTTAAATTGTATATAGTAATGAATCTATAGATAGTTGGACAAGCACTTGTGCCTTTAAAACTGGATGCTTCATTAATTGTTTAATTGATTTGTATCACATGCTTGATTGAATTTCATTTAGTGTATATAAACCCACTGTTTTTTGATTAAGTAGATCTGAAGAAGCGTGTGTTACAGCACGCGAAAGCGCTTATCCTTTTGTGTTTTAATAAAGAGATTTTAACCTTTGAAGCGGTGGACTGTACATTTTATACCAGCTTTTAGCTTGGAATTTCTGCTGTGGTGAGCATACCAGTGTTTTTTCTCCATATTCTTGACTGTTTTCTCTGGAGGCTCACAGCGTGGTGTGGTTTTGTTTTTTCCTATTTTGCTGCTTTTGTAACCACATACCACTCAACATGGCTAATGTTTCACTGGAACTCGATTACAATCCAGAGGCGAGGGTGAGTTCTGTTGACAAATGGAATCAATTGATGTATCATACAGTGAACCCTTTATTGACCTTGGATCTTCAGGTTCCTTCTATTGATAGAGTGACTGAAAATGTGATGGATATCGAACAGTTTAATGTGTTATACAAACAGCTAGAGAATGACCTCTTCAAATATCAACGTTATGTTTGGCAGCGCAAACACCTTGAGGCATGCATGCACTTTAATATCGTACCCAGGGGCATGCGTGTCCTGTGCATGCCCACCTATGGGGAAAGCCACCCCATGCTTTTAAAACAATGGCAAGATCTTAATTTGGATCTAAGTAATAAGTACATGCAACTTATTATCAGTTATTTCACTCCGCTTGAGAATGAACTCAGATCCAAAATTGAACAATCAAATAAAGAAATCAATGAACGTTTCAAGCACGATTTGTGCTTGAATAAATTAGACCATCTTTATACTCAAGTACGAGCTTTCAGTGATAAATTACAGTTGGGGAAACACCGCAAGATGCAGAGAGACTTCCGTGATTTTTCTACAGGGAATGTGTTCGTTTGGCCGAGGTTTGCCTCCTCAGGTCAAAGAGATGACAGGGCTCCTCCCCTCTCCACTTCAACGGAAGTAACAGTTACTGAAACCATTCACGCTACATCCTCAGACTTCCAGCATGAGAATCTTGCCTCCAGCAGCAGCTCTGATGCCGTTTTTGCTACACCACCAGAGGATATGCCCAGCGTTGGCTGTGAGAACTCCTTATCTACACCGCTTCCTAATCAGGAAGCCTATAAGAAATTAGCCATGTTTCAACAGGCTGGAGCCGTACCCAAAACTCTACCTTCCAAAGAGAACACCAACCAGCGTTTTTTACCTTACCCCATAAAGAAAACCGGAGTAAGCAGAGGGCGTTTAAACAGCTGGGACAAAAGGAAAAGAAAACATTCCGAAGAAGGGTCTCAGTACAGACAACGTCGCAAGCAATAGACTGTCTATTCTTTAATTTATCCAGGTTAGTACTGTCTCCTTCGGATGTATCTCTCTTGAACAAAGGGCTCACGTTTATACCATCCCAGGGGAGCAATTTACATGAATTATTTGTGGACATTAGACTTTTTGCGAGAAACGTAACATTGAAGTTAATGTTTGACAGTAATGAGAGTTCTATTTCTAGTATGCATAATGATGCTCCGTTTTTTAGAGCTAAAAGTGTTTTTTCACCCCCCCTTCCTACTCACATAGAGTGTTTTGTTAGGCTTTGTGAGAATGATTTTTATGAATACTTTTATAGTAACAAAAAGAAATGCACTTATTATAACATGAGTACTAATGAAATGTCATCATTGAAAGTTTTGACAGAAAATGAATCAATATGTATCAGGCCTGTTGATAAAGGTGGGGGATTAGTACTGTTTGACACTGACCACTATGCTTCTCTCATGTTAGAAATGCTTAGTGATGATAAAACTTATGTGCTAATATCTGTGGAAGTTTTACATGAGTTCCATAAAGTGATAGATGACTGTTTATTTGACATGTTAATGTGTAAGCAATTCAGCAAGGATTTATTTGATTATTTTCATAAAGAACATGTGTGCGTACCCACGATTAAGGGCCTTCCCAAGATGCACAAGAACATCTACCCTCCACCCATGCGCCCGATTGTTGCAGGGGATGGATGGGCTACAGACAACATCTCTGTCTTCTTGGAGAGGACCCTTCGACCCTTAGTGGTCAACATACCTACCATTTTGAAGGACACCTACCAGTTGTTAGAGGCTTTAGAAGATTCTGATACAGCTCTTGAGATAGGAAGGCACTTATTAATTACCCTTGATGTGAAAAGCCTTTTTACTTGTATCCCTAATGAGGCAGGAATACAAGCTATAAGGGAACTCATGCTTACAAACACCACCTTTAGTAATGATAAACAGATTCTCATCTGTCAACTTTTGGACCTAGTGTTGTCTTATAATGTATTTTCTTTTAAAGGTTTGATCTACCATCAGAAGTGGGGAGTGGCAATGGGCACTTCGTGTGCCAACACCTATGCCAATCTGGTGGTGCATCACTGGGAGACACAATATATGTTTAACCATGATTCATTTCGTAAAGTAGTCATCTACAGGAGGTTTGTAGATGACATACTAATTGTATGGGATGGGTCTAAATGCGAGTTTATAGATTTTCTTATGTATCTTGAGAGCACCAGTGATTTCCTTAGATTTACACTAGAGACTTCTCACACAGAGATTAATTTCCTGGATATTACTTTATCAATACAAGGAGGTAGGTTAGTGTCAACTTTATACAGGAAGGAATGTTGGAGAAATACGCTTTTATTATTCAACAGTATGCATCCTAGGCATACGTTTCCTGGGATTGTGAGAAGCCAGTTTACAAGGATATTGGTGAGTTTCCTGTTTTTTGTTTAGCAATAAACTGCTTAAGCTCTACCTTGGTGTCTTGTGTTACTTCTTCTCAACTGTGTTAACCACAGAATTAAAATAATGGCTTGTAATAACAAATTGGCGATGAGGCTGGGATTCTGAGGTATACAGAGAAGATGTCACAACCACTAGTGTTTTTTTTGTCTCTAAAGAGAAATGTTAGTAAAAAAGAGAATGAGTAATAGCAACCTAGGTAAAATTCCTGCAGGACCCATGGCTGGACCATGGGGTCAGTAGGATGCTTTTGCTAGAGTATTGAGTAAAGTTTCTCTCCCACCGCCTTCAGAGCCTTTAGAGTTTCTGCATAAAACAGATCCAAACGAGATGGCAAAGGCTCTGACAGACTTGATTTGTATTTGGGGGAAGCAAAAGAAAAAGATATACAAAAAGAGAGAGAAAAAAATGGAATTGAAGAGCCTTAAGTTGCCGACATCTAATTTGTGCGATTCTTGTCACTCTCCTACTTTGGACACAATATAAGAGTCTTCATGGGTCCTGCTCAAGCAGCTTTATTTTATGCAAACACATCACTATAGAGGTTTATTGCCTTTAACCTAAGTAACTTATATACAAACTAACAACTGCGACCATGTATGCTCTCACTCTGGCTGCTCTTACAAAATGGCACTAGGGAGTGCACGTGTCTGGAATTTATACGTGCTCGTACAGCCTTGACATGCTTCTTAAAGATGTAGCACACTTCACTTGCACTCTGATCTACAATTCTGTAATACAAATATTAAGTAAAATGTCTCCTTTAGCCTTAACAGGTTTAAGAGTAAATGAAAAAAAAAATTAAAGTTGGGGCATGTGCAGCCGGATAAATGTTTTGACAGCTTTTACAACATACAGTTTGTGAGCTCACACGGCAAGTTAGTACACTGCAAAAAATATAAAAAATGTGTGCATCAACATCGTTTAGACACAGATGGCTTTAAAAGGCAAGACAATTTACTAAAGAGATAAATCAATTTAATTTTCAGTCAAAATGATTCATCAGCATAAGCAAAGTTAATGCAGACGGCTAGAAAAGCTTCCCTCACACACTACAGTGCATGTATTCATTTTTATATCAGATTGTAATTCAGCAACCTGCATGGTAATGTTCAGAGTATAATTTGCTAGGTACATAAACAGTAGAGGCACAACCTGTGATAAAAAATGGTGTTAGCATTATTTAAAAAGGGGGAACCCTAAAAACCACAGTAGGACCTGCAGTGCAGCTCCGCTCTCTTAATGCAGTGAAACATATTACAGACAATACAAAAGCTGTCACAGATGGACAAAACTGAACTTGCTGTCAGTTTTCTCAATTGTTCTCTGCCTAAAAAAAGATTGATTGTAAAGGACTGAATAAAGTGGCACCACCATTGCCAGCAGCTGTTCCGGACATTGTTAGAGACTATCTTCATTTGCTGGATTATACCATGCAGTTTTGGAATTTGCTAATGCTTTCTTCTCCATTCCTGTAGCAGAGAAAGCAGAGCATGATTTGCTTTCACCTGGAAAGGGATAGTATATTATCCGGGTACTCCCACAAAGATGCCTGCATAACCCCACTTTACAGGTAAATAAACTGACTATATCATTCCGGGAGAAAAACTCCAATGCAGACATTGTAATGCAGACTCTGATGCAACATCTTCAGAACAGAGGAAAAGAGACACCTACTGCAGCATTGGACATAACTAAAAGATTGCCGTACCAACAACAAAACAGCAGGTACAAGCCTTTATGGGAGCAATAGAATTCTGGAGGGCATTTGTGCCTCACCTTGAGTTATTCTAAAAGTGACTGTTCAAAACAATGTAATGTCTTGGGGACTGTGGCAAAAAGATAATGTTGGCAAGAAAAGCCCACTGGGATTTTGGTCTAAAAGCTTCGCAGGAGCATAGGTTAGATATAGTTCCTTCAACATGTGTTAGCTGTATATACTGCCCTACTTCATGTTGGGGGATAACAAAGTAGTAAACAATGAGTGTAAAACCGATCCAGGGGTGGCAACGTGATGGTACTGTAATGAAAACTTTGATAGCACAAACATCAGCTGTGCAAAAAATGAAAACGGTATTTACAAAAATGAGCTAATATTGTACCTGAAGTGTCTCAAATGCTACAAAAAGTGGCTGCATTAGTTATTCTGAAAGATACAGATGTGGCAGAACAACGACATGAGTTAATACCTGGACTGCAGTAGCATATCGTGCCACTAACAAGAGACTTAAACTGCAATTATTTTTTTATTTTTATTTATTTTATTTTACATTTGTTGACCGGGCTAGTCCAACTGGATACATATCCCTTTTCAGTAGAGGCCCGGGGAGAAAAGCTCCAACATAAAAGCAATACATGGAGAGAGCAAGTTACATTTACAATATGAAAATAGGAAATAACAAAGACTTAATATAAGTACAAGTAACAAATCTACATTTTAAACAAATTAGTGTTATAGGATAAACACTGTGAGAATAATGGTCGAAGAACTAGCTAATCAGGGCGAGTAATAAGTAGAGGAATTTAGGTAAGTTAGTCGGGTTCTGTGCATGGACATAGCCATTGTAGCTTAAGATGGCTTTTGAGGTTGTATTTGAACTGTTGATGTGAGGTCATGAGTCTAAGGGTCTTTGGTAGGGAGTTCCAAGGCTTTCCAATGGAGTTGGCATACAGGGCATCACCGCCTGAGTTCTTAGATTTAGTTGTTAATATCAGGACGGTATTAGCAGATCTAAGAGAGTTAAGGTTGGAGTAGGGGGTCAAAATACTACACAGTGAGGGAGTTCTGTCGGGATAGTGGATTATTTTAAAGGCTTCGGTTAGTTGATTAAGTTTAAGAAGATTGGGTAGTTCCAACCAACCAAGTTTCCTAAGGTTAAGGCAGTGGTGGGTGCGGTATGGGAACCTGTTATGAACCTTGCAATATGGTTATAAGCAAGAGAGAGCATGTTAAGTTCACGTTTACTGAGGAAGGAAAAGACTGGGGATGCATATAGTAAGGTGGAGAGGAGATGCGTGGCAATCGTTAGTTTGGTCAAAGGGGTTAAGAAGTTTTTTATTCTGTACATGGATCCAAGTTTTTTGTTGACAGTTTTGATGGTTTGGGTAATGTGGATGTCAAATTTTAGCTTGTAGTCAATGGTAACACCTAGTAATTTGGTACTGGCAACAGGGGCTATGATGGTTCCATTGATGGATTTAATTTGAAAAGGAATACTGTTAGTATTTGGGAGTTCATTGGGAAGGGTGTATTGGGTGGCGTCGGGAAGAATAGGAGTAATTTAGTTTTAGTTGGGTTAAGTAGGAGTTTCAAGTCAGTGAACCATTTCTCAACTAAGGTAAAACAGAGTTGAGTAGTAGTTTGGAGTTCTGATAGGGAGACAGCGGAGCAGATCAGGGTAGAGTCATCAGCATATTGTATGCAGGTAGATTTAGGGATGACTGATTGCAGGTTGTTTATGAAGATGGAAAGAGAAGAGGACCAAGAATAGAGCCCTGAGGAACACCGATGGTATTTGAGAGCAGGTCTGATAGTTTGTCTTGCCATAGGACAGCTTGTTGCCTACCCGTGAGGTACGCCTTAAACCAGCTTAGTGCAGGGGAACTCAGATCTAGACTTTCGAGGGTATTAAGCAGGAGTTGGTGATTGACCATGTCGACGCCGATAGGTCGAGAAAGAGCGGAGGATATTAGTTTGTTGTTACGATTGTTATTAATGGAGTCGATAAAGGAAAGGAGGGCAGTAGTAGTACTATGGTGGGGGCGAAACCATGTTGGGAGTTAGATAGGAGTCGATTAAGGGTTAAGTAGTGAAGGAGTTGTTTGTGAACACATCTTTCCATAATTTTCGCTATTGGAGACAGGATTGCTATTGGTCTGTAGTTAGATATTTCAGTGGAAGTACCTCCTTTATGTAGAGGATGATATAAGAAGTCTTCCAAGAAGAGGGAATAGTGGCTTGTAATAGTTCTGTTGATCAAGATAGATATGGGGTAAGCAATGACTTTGTAAATATTCCGCTGGGAGGTGATCAGCCGCCAAGGTGGTTGGTTTCAGTTTTTTTAAGAGGGAACAAATGTAGGAGGAAGAGACAGGGTTTAGGTTAAAGGAGATGCGGGCAGCTTCATTAGATTTGGAGGAAGGTGGGGCAGTGGAGGTTAGTTGGCTAGCAAGGGATTGGATAGTAGCGGTGAAGAAGGAGTTAAAGGTGTTGGCTACTACCTCTGCATCTTTCCCGATTTGCTTCTCAGGGGTTGGGGTGGTAGTTTTACCTGGGTGAAGGAGATTGTTAAATCCTGCCCAGAACTTCTTTGGATTGTTCTGGTGTTTATTCTGGAGGTGACAGAAGTATTGTTTTTTGTCCTGGGTAGTGGCTGCTTTGGTAGTGTTTCTTAGCTGTTGAAATATTATGCGATCTTGGGGGGTTTTAGTGGCTCTCCATTTGACCCAGGCCTGATTTCTGAGTCTCATTTTGTTTTTGGTTTCTCTAGTTAACCAAGGTGCTATACGTATTTTGGATCTGATTAGTCGCTTCGGGCGATGTGTTTCTAGTATGCTTAGGAATGTATTATTGAAGTGGGAAACACTCTCTTCTAGGGGTAGAGATTTTAAAATGGACCAGTTGCAGGATTTTAGATCTGCAAGGAATAATTGTGGGACAAAGTTCTTTTTGTTTCTAATTAATCTATAGAGGGGGGGGTTAAAAGTTGGGCATTTATGTTTAATAATATAGGTAATTAGGTGGTCACTGAGGTCATTTGGAAGGGTCCCGATGGTATAGTTAATTGAATCTTTATTGGTAAGGATCCAATCGATGGTGGTTTCTTTTGGTGAGTATTGCCCAGTCTGGTTGGACATGTTATATTTTGGGAAAAGCCATGTAGGTTAATAGGTAGTGGGGTTGAATGGGAGGAACATAGGGACCAGTCTATATTGACATCCC
Source organism: Protopterus annectens (assembly GCF_019279795.1). NCBI lineage: Eukaryota > Metazoa > Chordata > Ceratodontiformes > Protopteridae > Protopterus > Protopterus annectens. The sequence continues at coordinate 1,281,006,849 of NC_056732.1, read as the reverse complement.
CAAGTACTATGGTTTCTTGTGGGTAACTAGTGGCTAGCCAGGACAGTATTAGCTCGAGATTTTCAATGTTATTCCCTGGTGGGATATAAATAACTATGAGGTTGATGCATTTTTCGTGTTTAAGCATAGCTTGAGGGCAATAAGTTCTAAGTTAGAGATTATAGGAGGTTGTGTTGGGTTCTTAATAATATTCAGTGTATTCCTGAACATAACAGCTATACCTCCACCCGTTTATTTACAGTCGGCCCTGAAGATATTATACCGGGAGGGAGAATCTCTTCGTCCTTAGTGGCGGTTTTAGCCATGTTTCAGTTAGACACATAATGTCAGGGGAATGAGTAGCTAACATAGCGTGCAGATTGTGCACCTTGTTATTAATGCTTCTTAGGTTCAGGTGTAATACTAGAAGGGAGTCAGTAGAGTTACGAACAAGTTTAGTGGGGTTAGAGTCTAGGTCATTAGGGGACCTGGGTTGGGGTGGATATATAAATGGTAATACTATTTTTCAGGTGAATTTGTAGTCTTTGTAGTTTGAATAGTAATTTGAGGTGATTTTTATTATTTGAAATTTTAGGGTAACGGAGGGTGAGTTGGGCTAAATTGGGGGAATTTGTGTAAAAGAGTTAGGCATTGGTGGGATAGTTATGGCCAATGATTAGTATGGCAATTGGTGGAGCTTAGGATGGGAGAGACCTATAAGAGTTTGGTTTTCATACTTGGTTAAAAATAGGCAAAAGGAGTAGTAGGGTACTTGAGAGGAGGGTTGTGGAAGAGGAGTTTGGCCATGGTGAGGGGTGGAAAGTGTACTAGGAAGGGAAGATGCTTTAGTTTTATCTTTGGAATTGTGGGAGGAGCTGGAAGTGGGAGGAGTAAGGAGGAAATTGATTAGCTTGCAGAGGGTACTTGGGAGGGTTATCAATTCCTATAAATGTAGAGGTGCTGGGGCGGGTGGGATAAGGGGCAGGAGGGAGCGGAGCCAGCGAAGCGAGGGCTGGAGCGGGCATACACCCCAGAGTTCTCAAGGTCTTAGAGCCAGCACTAGGTGAGTGAACGACTGCCAGTGCTTACAGTAAAGAAGCACTTTGGAGGGATGTTTTATCACTTAAGTAACAGAAATAAAATCCCAGGTTCGAGTAAGCACAACCTTTTTTTGGTCTATCACTGAGAATAGGGTAGATGCTTTGGTTGTTGTCAGGTAGGGCGTTGTTCTGAGGAGCCACGCGTAGTTAGGGCTAGCTTAGGGGCTTCCTGTGGTAGAAGGAGAGAGGTAGCACAAATTAGTAACTCCGTAAATGTAGAATTGACTCAGAGGTGCCAATAGATGTGTACTAGTGGACCTCAATGATTGGGAGAGAGAAATCAATAACAGTAGTTATGCAGTTAGTGTTACAGTAGTTAGAGAGTTGGCATCATGATATCTCCAGTGTAAGGAACAAAACATAGAACTAGAAGGCCAAACACAAGTTATATCAAGGGTAAGAGATTAAGTTGCACAAGCATACAGTACAAAACAATAACCCAACATTAGTAGATAACAGACACCATTGTTCCAACAAGAAACACGTTCAGACACTTTGAGTTTGCTGCAACAATTCACTAATCCAGTCTAGATGTTAAATTAAGACAAAATGCCACCAACTTAGCATCTACAGTAAGAAAATGATCAAAAACATATGCAAACAACTCACTAAGCCAGTCGCTAATTATCTTTAGAAAATATGATATCCGTTTGCATAAAGAATGCTATGTTGCCTTAAACTTCTATCAACCAAGTCACTATCTGGGTTTGGGAGAAGGGCTAGTTATATGCTGGAAGCACGCTAGACTTGGTGGATGAATCAGATAAGTGCGGTAAAGCAGGCAGACAGACCACTATAAAATACTGGCATTGATAATAAAACAAAACAAATCTGTGTAGGTTCTCTGGCTGTAATGGAAGCCGGATAATACAATACAATACAATATAGAGCCAGTACAAACACTTTAGAGCTATCTGGGTTTAGTAAAACAACGCCGGATATGCTAACCACACATGCATACTGACAATGAAAGTAAAACAAAACTGCATAGGATCTCTGGCTGTAATGGAAGCGGATAATACAATATAGAGCCAGTACAAACACATTAGCGCTATCTGGCTTTAGTAAAACAACCAGATACTCGCTAAATACACATGCAAGCAAATAATTGTGATGGAGTACCCAGGAATAAAAAAGGAGTCACTGACAAAAATAGTTGCAGAGCAATTTGCTTTAGAAGAGAACGACCACAGATTAGACTTCTTTCACGGATTCCAAATTACCTGAAGGCTAGAAAATGCGACCGGACCGAGGGAAAGATAGTTCCAGGAGTAAGTGATAGTCAAGTTTCGCGGTAAGCCAGGTGGAGTCTTTGAAAACTTTCTGACGTCAGCATACACCGCCCAGAGTTCTCAAGGTCTTAGAGCCAGCACTAGGTGAGTGAAACGACTGCCAGTGCTTACAGTAAAGAAGCACTTTGGAGGGATGTTTTATCACTTAAGTAACAGAAATAAAATCCCAGGTTCGAGTAAGCACAACCTTTTTTTGGTCTATCACTGAGAATAGGGTAGATGCTTTGGTTGTTGTCAGGTAGGAGCGTTGTTCTGAGGAGCCACGCGTAGTTAGGGCTAGCTTAGATCAGTGACATCATGATTACAAGTATACAACCTGAAGTTACAGTAATTTGCAGATTGTAATTTCTACTGGAGAGCACAAAATAATTTATTCTTCATGAGTACTTCCAAAATATGCTGACAAGAAACATAGCTGCAAGTTTTGTGAGAGAATCCCCGAAAAATGTGTTCAAAATACTGAAAGACTACTGCTGCATTCTATAAAAGTGCATCAGACCTAGAAGATGCCACATCTCCATGATATGGCTCCTGCAAAATTAAAAAATGACACCACAGAAAATACTTTACCTTCAGTTGTTTTACATGCCATGGACAATAAAATAACTGCATTTAATATGCCATGGCCAACCTATCAGCTATGAACTGGGACATGTGGTAAGATAAACCAAAACATGTAAAACAGTAAACATGTTGCAGTTACTCCATGCATAAAAATAATGATAAAGTGACATAAATGTTTATTTGTATTGTTAAACTGAGTATTTAAGATTTGTTTGCTACTGCACCAAGGGCAACAAAAGTATAATGAGTTACAAAAATTGCATACATTAAGATGTGTTTTTATTCATAATAAGACGTATTTCTGAAACAACTGTGTAAAAATTATTTGTGTAAGGAACAGAAGGAAATTGCTTGTGAAGAGTGTCTAATAGCAAGTGAAAAAGTGTCCGCTCATCTGAAAAGCTGTAGTCATTGTCCAGTCATAAAAAATATATGATTTGAGTGATGCATCAGATAGGGGAATGTGAAGGATACAGAAAGGAAATATTAGTGTGTGTATTTTATTACACTTATCGAAAATGGAACAATTTTAAATTTATCCTAACTTTCAATGAGCCAAAAAAGGACAGATTGTGTTGCAACTATTAAGTAAGATGTTATGTGATGCGCATCAGACTTTGATAAAAATGATTAAGAACAAAGGTGCCATTGTAAAAAATGCGAATGAAATTGGAAAAATAACTGCTTCGCATTGGTATAATATTTTTACGTGGTCACCCAAGGTGTTAGCGTGGTTTAACTCGCTTTTGCATCCATTACTGTTCATTACCATTTGTTCTGTTTTGTTTTGCATGTTATCATGCTGCTTTTATTACAAGATGCTAAACTGTTCATTATAAATTAATGCTTAGAATCCTAAGAATTATTAGAAATATGCAGTGTGATGGCTTGTGAAAGGTCCACCTAGCTAACCCAGGTTATTAGGGGCCTCGACCACCTCACGCCTGCATAAAATAAAATAACAGCAGGTATATTAAGGGACTGCGTCTTGCAAATAGCTTTTGAAACATTTGTAAAATATGCCAGAAACATGCTTTAAGTGCAAACCTTGCTTACTGAACTTTAGTGCATTGAACTTTGAAGATGTTTTCCAGCTCACAGAGGCAAATAAGAGGAAAAATTACAAGTCTGTGGTCAGCTAAGGGATAACTGTTCTCATAGAAAAGGAACTATGCAAAGGTACTGAAAGTAAAAACTAGACATGATTATATGACAGAGGCACTGAAAATAAAAAAAGCAGACATGGTACAAGTCTTGTTTACAACTTAGGAAATGATTTGTAACATTTAAAGTTTGAAATGACAAGCTCTGTAGTGTGCAGCTATTAGTGAACTAAAATAATTCTTTTGATGCTTGTAAGTAAAGATATTTTATTTTTGATTTGATTTGTTGATTATTTAGCAGTAAACTGCTTAAGTTTATGCCTTGGTGTCCTGTGTCAGTTCTGACGTGTTTAACCACAGAATTAAAATAACAGACCGTAACACAGAGGGAAGCAGAACGTAAGAAAATACCATTGCTGTTGGCGGGTCTTGATGCAGAGAAGGCATTTGACAGAGTAAGCTGGGATTTTATGAGCAAGGCAATGGAAGCATTTACATTCCCTGATAAAATTATAAGGTTGTTTGGAGGGGATATATGAGTGACAGTAGGTGAAAATTAAAGTGGGTGGATTCTTGGTTTCCCTCAGATAATTTCTGCTTGAGCAGAGGAACCAGCCAGGGGTGTCCTCTCTCACCTTTATTTGCATTGTATTTAGAACCATTGGCAAAGAAAATAAGGGACTCAGAAATTCAAGGATATAATTGCTATGATAGTTAATAAAAACTGTGTTTATTTGCAGATGGGATCAGTTGCTAGTGTCCTCTCCAGCTCAACTGGTGAACCTGGAAATATTGAGGCAATGTTACAATTGCCTCATGTACACAGACAATCCTCTCCTTCTCCCACAAAACACAAATACATGCGAGAGATGCAACTATATGGCCAAACTGGAGGCTGAGCTCTCTCAACATAGGACTGGCAAGACCAGACAGGAGGAGAAGGTAACCACACACAATACATACCCAGTCACACATGGTACCATCACAACTTCAAATCATACACATACTCACACAAAGACATACTCGGAGGCTCTGATCAAAAATTTACCAAAATAGCAGAGGCCACCAAAGCAGACACCCAAACAACTACCACCTCACGACCCAACACATGCAACACATAGACCACACAGTCAGAGTGTCAAACAGTCACAGCCCTTAAGGCCAAACAAAATGCCAGACACACTTGTCATTGGTGATTCCATAGTCAGACACACTGACGTCCCGCTCACCAGACTGAGTAAAGAGAAGGTCACAGTAAGCTGCCTGTCGGGAGCTAGAATCTGCCACATAACGCAAGCACTCAGGTCTCTCAACAGCAGGTACAAGTACGACTCAGTCATTGTCCATGCTGGTGTCAACGACCTGAGACGTACCTCCTTGGACTACATGAAAAGGGATATCGAGGAGCTCTCTGATTATGTAGCCCAGGCAGGTATGACCCTGACCTTGAGCAGTATCCTACCTTCACCTAGAATGATGCCACAATACAGTGATAAGATGATCAGCTTTAATAATTGGCTTAAATTCTGGTGTCATTCAAAGGGGATCCAATGTCTGTCTGCCTGGGATGACATGCTGGACAAACCACGCTGCTTCAAGGGACGGCTTGCACCTGTCACACCTGGGCTTCGGATATTGGCAAAGGCTCTTGCCACCCCGTAGTGCCTTTTTAGGCAAGGCTCAAATTCTAAACCTACCACCCTAGAACACCCAAAAGGAAAAACTAAGGGTAATGCTGCTCAATGCCAGAAGTCTCAATCTCAAGATGCACGCACTCGAGGCCCTTCTCAATATGGAGAACATCGATGTCTGTGCTGTGACAGAAACCTGGTTCAAGGCTCCTGAGAGCACCCCAGCACTAACAGGTTTCACCTCATATCATGCGTTCCGGCCCCAAAATCCGGACAACACCAAGAAAGGAGGGGGGGGTGTCCATATTCATAAAGGACACCCACACCTCAAGGTTGGTGGCAACGCACGATGCATCGGAGACCATCCAGGTGCAATTAACCATAGGCAAGACTGCTCTGCAATTTGTAGCATGTTACAGGCCACCCTCTCAAACTCAGGAACCTCACATGGCCTTCCTGATAACATTGGAGGGGATAAATGTATCTCCAAACACCATCATACTAGGTGACTTCAACTACCCTAATATAGACTGGGAACACTACTCAAGCCCGAACACTCTAACCCAAAGATTCCTGGAGTTCATAAACTCAAATGCCATGGAACAACTAGTCACCATCCCCACAAGAGGAGAAAACATACTTGATCTCATCATCACGAACATGGGATCAAAATGTTCAACACCGGAAGTATACCCCTCACTGGTGAGATCAGATCATAAACTAATCTCGCTGGAGGTCCTCATCCCGCCCCACCTGAAACAAAAAAGACCACAGTGAAAAACTTCTCAAAAGCCGATTTCACACTTCTAAAAACTAGTGTGGTCTCCTTTAAGGCCCCTGAGCCAGTGGTAAACATTACTCAAACCGCTGAATCACTTACAAATGCCTTCTACCAGCACCTACAGGACTGCATGGGTCAGGCAATCCCAAACAAAACCAAGACTCTCTGTACGAAAGGCAAGCATCCAGTCTGGTGGACCCCAGCCATAAACAAGCTCTACAACAAAAGGAGGAAGCTACTACAAGATATTGCAAAATCCTTGAAAGGTAAGACACCTTTGATCATTATAAGTAAAAAACTAAGAGCTCTCATAAAATCATCCAAGGCAAATTTTGAGAGAAAAATCGCCAAGGACTCTAAAGAGAATCATAAGGCCTTCTTTAGCTATGTTAGAAACCTAGGAGGAAACTCCCAGATATGCTCAGAATTAGTTCAAAATGATGTGAAAATTACTGAACCTACACACATTGCCAACATACTGGCTGACAGGTTCAGTGCAAACTTCTCCCCTCCCCAAAGGAGAGATATCTATTCCAGAGGATTGTAGCCCCTCAAACATCTCCAACGCCCAGGTGAGAACTGCCCTCACTAAGGCAAAAACACAGCATCCATGGGACCGGATGGTGTCCCCGGCTGTGTGCTTCACGAACTCAACGAGGAATTAAACCCACAGTTAGGACAGCTGTTTAATCTTAGCCTCACCTCAGGATACGTACCCAAGGAGTGGCGCACGGCGACTGTGGTCCCACTTCATAAGGGCGGTGCCTCCACAGACCCTGGAAATTACCGCCCCATTAGCTTGACAAGCCTTATCTGCAAAGCCATGGAGAGGATCATAATGGAACTCATAAATAAAGACATAGGGAACTTGCAGACTTTGGATCCAACCCAGTTTGGCTTTGTCAAAGGCAGATCCTGCCTCTTAAACTTGGTTGACTTTTTCGAGACAGTCACCAAGGCCATTGATGAGGGAAAGGCAGTCCATACAGCCTACCTCGACCTGGCAAAGGCCTTCGACACAATACCCCCACTCAGGTATCATCGAAAAACTCATCAGCTTGAATGTAAACCCATACATCACAAGATGGGTTGCAAACTGGCTAAGTGACAGAACCCACAGGGTCAGAGTTGCTGGAGCCATGTCAGACTCAAAGCCTGTCACAAGTGGTGTCCCACAGGGCCCAGTCCTGGGTCCACTCTTGTTCGGCATCTACTTTTCTGAAGTACAAGCAAACACAGGAGGGTTATGGCTGACAAAGTTTGCAGATGACTGCAAACTGGGCCATAGTCGAAAACACATCTGACACAGATATCCTCCAGAAGGGCCTCACAGAAACGGATAACTGGTGCCAGAGCCATGGCCTGAAGTTAAACGCCAAAAATGCATAGTCATACCCTTCGGGAAAAACAAGGTTACCCCTAGCTACCATATAGGTGGCAATCCACTGAGCACAGAAAAAGTCATCAGGGATCTGGGGACCCAGGTTGACAGTAGCCTTCGCTTGACACTCATGTTGCTAAAGTAGTTAGGAAAACCTTCTATATCGCCCACCTGATCATGAAGGATTCACATCTAGATCAAGGGAGGTCATCGTCCCCTGTACTCATCACTCATTAGACCTATGATTGAGTACAATGCCCGTTCGAATGTATCTGACCAGACACCTGCTGCAGCTTGAAAGGCCCCAAAAGTTCCTCACCAAAAGGATAAAGGGTCTCAAAATATGTCTTATGCTGCCCGACTGAAAGAACTCCAGCTCTATTCAGTCTCATACCGCTTGCTCAGAGGTGACCTGTGCCTGACATATAAGGCCATGTCAAACCCAGATTTGATGAATATGCTTCACCTCAAAAATCTAGATCCCTCAGAACCACAAGGGCGGGAGACTTAAACCTTGACACGGTTATAAATAGAACGTGCTGGAGGGACAGATTCATCACCCAGAGACTCCCTATGCTGTGGAACAAAATCCCGGTACATGTGAGGCAGAGCACCTCTCTGGCCTTGTTCAAGAGGAATCTTGACCAATGGATGGGAGATTGCAGATATACCCCAGGGATTACTTCAGTGTCACTGCTTGACAGAGGCACAGCAAAATGATAGGCATAGTTTTTATTCAAACTAAAGGGGTGGCGAAAGCCACATAACTATGGGCTAGGCTTATAAATGCCCTTGGGCAGATAGCCTAGCATGAACCTATGAACCTATAAACCTATAGCAAGGTTATGTAAGAATCAACCAGATAGACTTAAGGAAGTAGATCGGATGGAAGATCTATTCTTGCAAAGGGGCTATGACTTCAATATGGTGACGAGGATTAGATCTGAAATTTTGAATGAGGATAGACCCATTGTATCTAGAAATACATATAGCCGTCATAGCAAGAAAATGGTCAAAGACTCTAGAGATGTTGTTAGGATTACAATTACTTATACTAATGATAATAAGTCATTGAAAAACATCATATGTAATAACTGGAAGGTATTAACTGTAGATGATCAGACTAGGAAATTAGTGGGTGACAAACCTAAATTTGCCTATAGAAATCACAAGAACTTAAAAAGATTGTTGTGCCACAACCCTAAGGTAGACATTGATTCTGCATTGAACATCGCCTGTAAGTTAGGCACATACCCATGTAGGAAATGTAACATGTGCAGATATATAACTGACGACCAGGTGTTTGTGCATCCCCAGTTTAAGTATACATTTACGCCCAGGTTTTATGCCTCCTGCGACACGGAAAGCGTCATATATTTAGCAACATGTAATACGTGTCATGCATTCTATGTAGGACTCACTAAGAGAAAGTTGAAACAAAGAATGTACAACCATCTGTATGACATTAAACAGCATAGGGAACAGAATGCATTGGCAAGACATCTTATAACTTATCCTGATCATTCTTTTAAATTTAGAGTCCTACAAATAGTTAAATGTAGTAGTAGAGGGGGTGATCATATGAACTCATTGGAGAACGTTGAACTGCAGTGGATTTTTAGATTAAGGGCCCACCTACCCCCAGGCATTAACAATTATGTTTCTATTAAACCTGTTCTGAAAAATAGATAGTTTACATGTTTTATATTGACCTTGTTTTAATGTTGGTCAGTTGTTTTATTTATTGGCTTTAATGTTTAGGCTTGCATTCTATGTGTTTGCAATATTTTCTAGATGTTTATGCATACTTATTATTGTTGTTTTATACATCTCAAAGGCTACATGCATACACTTTTTCTCTCCCTATGGTTGTAACCTAGTGGTAGTGAGCTTCATATGTCAAATAGTTTTTAGTGTGTTTTAAATTGTATATAGTAATGAATCTATAGATAGTTGGACAAGCACTTGTGCCTTTAAAACTGGATGCTTCATTAATTGTTTAATTGATTTGTATCACATGCTTGATTGAATTTCATTTAGTGTATATAAACCCACTGTTTTTTGATTAAGTAGATCTGAAGAAGCGTGTTACAGCACGCGAAAGCGCTTATCCTTTTGTGTTTTAATAAAGAGATTTTAACCTTTGAAGCGGTGGACTGTACATTTTATACCAGCTTTTAGCTTGGAATTTCTGCTGTGGTGAGCATACCAGTGTTTTTTCTCCATATGCCTGAAACACATGCAATACCCAGACCATCTCAAAAAAATGTGGCTAGACTGTAGTGACCATTGGATAGGCACAGTTGATACTCAACATGCACATAATATACACATCTATATCATACACAGAGCATTTTAACATGCTACACATAAAAGATTCCCAAACCCTCTGTAAAGACACACTCCAGTATCCAAAATCTCATCCACACATTACACATAATATACATGAGGGGTAGAGGCCTATCATGGGCCTCCTTACAAACTTACGTAACAACTGGTTGTGAAATGGTGAATATAGCCAAGGTAGTACAGTTCTGGCACAGCATGATTAGTGCTGGTTTGGGAAACATTTGTAGCCTTGAGTGACTGCATGATGTTTCATGATGATGGCCTATGGTACTATACCCCATCCAGTTATTGTAACCACAGTACTACACATAGCTTTCATTGCTATACACTTTAATGTTGCGTGTGTGCACACATATGCACCTCTAAACAGTATGCATACCAATTACCATTTGCACAACTGGCACATATATGTCTTGTGATGCTATTGAGTGGCTAGGTCATATGACACACACTGGGTATGTGTAGTGTTTAAATATGCAATTGTGTTTTAACATGCCATGTCATGGATGAGACTGGCATGTCCACAATATGATCTACACTCACCATAAGTACCGTACATTGGTTATGTGGCCGAATGGTATTTTGTCAGTTATCCATGCACCACTGATGCTGTTGTGTGAATATTCATCATGCATGTGCTAAAAACATGTCCACAATTATTTGCTAAAGACACAGAGGCTGTAATCAGCTTTGGATACCTATCTGACAAACAGATACACATCCAGCAATGGTATGTACACCTGTGAGTTATGGTGCACTGTACATTACAGGGTTATGAATACCTGCACAGCAATGTTGTGTCCATGTATGCATTGTGTTCTGGGGGAGGGCCATCACCTAATAACAAAACACATGCATTAAAGCCATGTATACTGTTAGTAACAAGGACTGACTACACTTGCACTGCATGCTGTTGAGCAACACATGTCCTGCATGCTGACATGTGTGATATGACTGTTTTGCTTGTGATACTGTACCCCACCATCACCTGCTATTGTGTATGTTCTGAGATTGCTGGTGTTGTGTGTGTCTGCTTTAGGGAGGAGTGTATGTTTGTGTGTGTGCATGTGTGCATGTGTACATGTGTGCATGTGGTCTGAAGTCATGTTCAGGTCTTAAAGTGTGTTTCCTGTTTTCCTCTCACAGGTGCCGAGGTGGGGCTGGTTCAATACAGCAGGGAACCTGATGTCACTGAGACAGAAAGTGATGATGAGGATAGGTGTGTTGAGGCACAGGCAGGTTTGTCAGAGTCTGTTGTTGGGCCACCAATTGACAGTACACAAGTCCCCACCCCATCCATGCACACAGTCATACTGCCTGTACATCCATAATCACCACTGCCCTTAGCTGAGGGGCAGTGTATGGTTGGCACTGGCCAGGACAGTGTGGTATCTATGGCACATGTATTAGGACACAGCAGCCATAGCCAGATGTCTGGAACGGTACCATATAGGCAGATGCCCAGGGGTTCTTGTCAGAGCATTGCTGGTCATCATGCCCCTGGCAGACGTGCCACACCTCTATCTACCACATGCATGTTCCAGACTGTCATGGAGGCACAGACACGAATGGAGCAGTACACCAGACAGGGACTAAGGGCACAGAGGGCTCATAACACCTCTGTAAATGACAGTATCCATGACCTAGCAGGTGCCATACGTAACTACACTGAGGTCATTGATAGACGTTGGGATGAGACATTGGATGTCCTCCACAATCTCATGCCCATGTGTCAGGACAGTGTGGGATGGTTGAGATGTCGAAATGGATGTATGCCAGCAACATCAGCAGCTGGTGGTTGCCGTGGATGTCCAGCAAGTCACAGCCACTCCCTTAGTGCCAGTACCAGCCCCAGCAATGTTGGGGGGGCTGTCCATAGACCATCCTAGCAGACCACGTGCACGTGGCTCTGGCCAGTCCCAGCAGGGACCTGGATCCAGTGGACATATGTCAACCTCTTTGGATAGTACCCAATCTGGATTAGTACCTGATACTGTCTGTAGCACCCCTGCCAGGCACAGGTTCCGTATCCATGGCCAGAGACAGTGATCTGTAAAGCCTGCCAGGTACAGTCTGTAGCTGTCTCACAAATCCCTGTATACGGCAGCCACATGGTGGAACTGTGTGCATGCAGACACACAGACATAAACCAGAAACCTAGGGCAAACACATACCTGCACACATTACATCAACATTGGCCCATAACAGTACTCATGGCCCTCACACACACTCACACACACATGTCGATTGTATGGCTCAGTGTAGGCCTCTGGCAAACCAACAACACACCCTGTGCATATGATGAAACCTGTGCCACCTCCTGTCATCTGTAACATTGATGCAGGAACAGGCTAACATGGTGCTGATGCACATGGTGACTTTAATAAAGTATAGCAATGGTTGGGTGTGTAGCATGTTGTCAGCAGTAAAGTCTAATGATATCCTTGAAGGTGTAGCTGAGCAGGCATGATGCATTAAAGCTGTAATTAGCAATGTTATATTGTTTTCACCAGGGTTTATTCCAATTGTGTTTAGTTTGCCCATGTGCCACTTGGCTGATGTGTGTAGTTGTGTCAGCATGCATTATACAGTGGACAGTAAGTGTGGGGGTGTGTGCAACACAGGTTTGCAGGTGTCCATTTGTGAACATGGTGGAGGTGCACTGTCTGCATGTACATGCATATTGGACACACGGGCAGGGTGACATGCCCTGTATTGGCCAGTGTTAACACTCCATCATTTCTATTGGTGGCCAGTATGCATTGTACTACACACATTTTGGAACTTGAGTACGCATGTTTGTGTATGACACGGGTTGACACTGTGCTGTGGGTGATGTTGTTGTTGCTATCTGTCATTGATTTGCATTACTAAGGTTAACAGTGTCCCAGCTGCATAATCCTTTAGTAATGCACACTGTTTACCTACAGTGTTGCATGGACCGTGCTATTACAAAAACAAGAAATTATCACTTATACAGTAAAAGTGCATTAGTCTTATGGACCCCTGCCATAAACTAAATATATAATAGAAGGTGTGAAGTTGTACCAAAAAAGAGTTACATACCAAGAAGGGATAACCTTTCTGGTCAGTATCATTGGGAAAATACAATCCTTCAATAAACATACAAGGCAAGCTTCAAAATACAAAATGGCAAGGATTCCAAAGACAACACTAAAGCTTTCTTTAGTGTTGTTTATAATCTACAGGGGAAATCTCAGATCGGGTCACAGTTAATGTAAATGGTCACAAAGTACACTTATCTCACTGACATTACCAACTTACTAAAAACGTCCAAAAACTAATAGGCACAAGACAAGACGAGCGTACACTGCAAAGTCCAACAAGGTTTAATAGCTGAGTAAAATAATCTTACAGCAATCAGTAGTCCAGTGCACACTCTGGTAACTGCCAAGCAATAAAAAGTTAAAAATGATCTGGCTGCACAGAATCCAAGTCACAAAGTGACTTATGTTGGAGAAATTGGAACTTTTGAGGCAGCTTAGACTCAATGCATGCTTTCCACCGGGCTTTAATGAAATTACTTCTATTCTATGTGTGCTAAAATGAAAGAGCCTTAAGAGATAGTAGCTGTACATACATTATTTTTTGTTGGATGGTTAAATAATAGATGCTCATTAGCCCTAGGGTGGTTATAATTGCTAAGTTACACCCACCTTTTATAGGTCAAAAGAAACGTTACACAACACAGTTTTTTATTTTTATTTTAATTAATACTATTTAATTTACAAAATGTTCTGTTACAAGACAACAGAACTTTGTTTTTTTATAAAACTAAGGCACTCATTTTACCTAATGACTTAACAAAAACAAACTGTTTTACTTCAGTATTTTAGGATTATACCTTTAAATTATGTGACTGTGTTTAATTGGCTTAATTGTATTAACAAGTATGAGTCACTAGGATAGTACTTAAACTTGTTTTTTTCTTTCTGAGCACTACTGTCTGAAGAAGTTAGAAGAAGTGTTTCCTAACGAAAAGAAAAGCGCTTTACACTTCGTGACTTGGATTCTGTGCAGCAAGACCGTTTTTAACTTTTTTATTGCTTCGCAGTTACCGGAGTGTGCACCGGACTACTGATTGCTGTAAGCTTGTTTTACTCAGCTATTAAACCTTGTTGGACTTTGCAGTGTACGCTCGTCTTGTCTTGTGACATTACCAATTTCTTGTCAGACAGTTTGAATGCGGATTTCACCACCCTGTCGTTACACATGGGCCACATTTCCAGACCTGAAGAATGTAAAACCTGATGATTCACAGACACTCTAGTTAAAACATCTCTTTACCAAAGTCCAAACCACAGTGGCAATGGTACTGGACAGTGTCCCTGGCTGTGTCATACACAAGCTGACATATGAAGTCACCACTCACCTAAAAACTCTGTCCAGATGCAGCCTCTATACAGGTTACATACTTGTGGAATGACACACTGTAATAGTGTTCACAGTCCACAAAGGTTGAGCTACAACATCTTCTTCTTCTTCTCCTTTCACATGCTCCCATTAGGGGTCGCCACAGTAGATCATCTGTTTCCATTTCTTCCTGCCCTCTGCATCTTGCACTGTCACACCATCCACCTGCATGTCCTCTCTCACCACAGCCATAAACCTCATTTTAGGCATTCCTCTTTTCCTGTTACCTGGCGGCTTCATCCTTAGCATCTATTTCACAATATACTCTGCATCCCTCCTCAGCACTTGTACAAACCAATGTAATCCTGCCTATCTGGTTTAGTCTACTAACCTTCAAACCTGGGCTGACCCTCTAATATACTTATTCCTAACTCTGTCCAACCTCATCACACCCAGTGCAAATGTTAACATAAATTGATTAAGGGTAGAACTACAACAGATCCTGGAAACTCTCACCTGATAAGCCAGACAAATGTTATCTGGAAGGCTACGGAGCACAGCATTATGGAACTCATTAACAGAGACATTATGAACCTGCAAACACTGCACCATACCCACTTAGGTTCTCTAAAGGCCAGATCATGGCTCCTACACCTAGTAGACTTCAAGCCAGTTAACAAGGCTATAGGTGAGGGAGGGGAGGTCCACACAGCCAAGCTATAGCTCACCAGCAATTCATACCCATCCCACATTCTGGTATTATACATAACCTCAACAGACTGACCATAAACGATTGTTAGATGATGGATGGACAACTGACGCACAGATATAGGACACACAGTAACATTTGCAACCTCCATGTACTATTCTATGCCAGTAAAAAGTGGTATTCACCTGCACTCAGTCCTGGGACCACTCCTGTTTGGCATATACCTTTCTTAGGTACAAGCAAATACAGTAGGGATATGTCTGCCCACATTTGATGAAAATGCATACTGTAGGCTATACTTTATTCTCCAGATGACACACACATCCTCCAAAAGGGTATCATAGAGACGGATACCTGGTGTCAAACTCATACTGTAAAGCTATAAGCTAAAGAAAGCATAGTTATCCACTTTTAGAAAACAAAAGTATCCCCAGAGTGCCACATAGGGAGTAGCCCCCAAAATGTGGAACAGGTACTAATGTATACATAGAGCCATGTGTTTAGTCATCTCTCCTTTGATAATCTCATTACCAAAGGGTTTTGGAAATCTCTCTGTGGAGCACATAAGCAATAAAGGGTTCGCATGCAGATCCACAGAAGCTGTTGCACACCTATAATGATTCGTCATCTTTGCCAGATTTTGCTCGCTTTGGAACAGGATTCAAATATACCTCAGGCATAAACCCTCATTCACACTCTTTAATAGAAACCATGATGAGTGAATGTGAAACAGAAGACATAGCCCAGGGATCATTGCAGTGGCTAAGCTTGTCAAAAGCATACAGAAATGACCTAAGGTCTGGAAAGTCCCAGCACGCTCTGGCAAAGATAACAGATGCGTTCATGGAGAAAGCAGAGTACCCACCTATGAAATAATTGAGGTGACATGTATGTATATGGCTTTGCCCCACAGCTACCTTACATGTGTAATGCACATACAGTTGTCATTGTGATATGTGATACACTCGAAAAATCAAAACCCATGCCACATTGAGCAATGGTGTCACACACCTGAAACACACACAGTCAGCAAGTGCGAGATTCAAACGCCTTCCTAAGTACATTATGATACTACAGCAGTATGCATTTACACAACATACAATAAAATCCACGAACTTCAGGCTCCTTCTTTACTTTGAAAACTTTAATTTTAGATTTAACTTAAAACAGCAAAGAACAAGTAAAACCACAATAAATCAAGCACTTTCACCCAGGCTCTCCCAGGCTTTTTCAAGACAAGTTATAAGCCATTTTCTTTGACCTTTTATACAGGAGTGTTATGTGCAATCATGTGATCAATTAAACATTTAATTATTTAATTGTCACAGTTAGTTAACTCTTTGTTTCCAGAAAAAATACTTTTTAAAATGCTCCTGTGTGCTGATTATGTTGAATACCTGAGTAAAGAACTACTAGCAACATACAGTTCTTAGTTTCAATATAACAATAGTTTAGTTTATGGTGTTAAATGGTTAGAAAACCTTTAAGTTGTTTGCATATTTGCATTTTAAGTATAATAATGTGTAAACCTGCCATCAAATTATTACATTGCAGTAAAATTTCATCTCATGTAACAAATGTATAAAAATATTTAAAACATTTAAAATGTAATGATACAAATAAAATAAATATAATAAATGTATAAATAAATATATTGGCTGTTTTAAATACTTAAAAACTCTGTCTCAACAGCCCTGTTAAAATATGTATTGAAAATACATGCCATAAATAAGGATTAAAAATATCCATTATCAATATGCTTAGCAAATACCTGTTAAAATGCGTATAAAATGCATGTCAAAGAAATACATATTCAAAATACATTAAAAGTATGCATCAAAATACATGTTAAAAATACATGTTAGAAATAATTCGTGTGCAAGTCCAAAATGTGAACAAATAAACATTATAATTAGAGTTGTAATTATAATGTCAACATCTTGTACCAAGTATGTGTGCCGGATCTTATAGTGTTTGATAGCCATAGCCTCACTCTTCTTATTAAAATACTTGCATGTAAAAAAACTTATTTATAGATTATATACAACTAAATGTAAAGAATTATTGTGGTAAAAATCTCCACCTAGAACGTTCTTTGAATAGTCTTATAGTATGCTTATGTTATAATTTTGCCCTTCTGAGTTTAAGTGCACTACTCAGACTTATAGCATCATTCAAGCCAGGGGGTCTTGAGGCATCCAATGTTAACTGCCAAAGAAGTTCTTTGTATTCTAGGGAAGATTCCCAATCTCCACCTCTTGGGTTACTCTTCACTTGGTCTAACACTAAAAATTTTAGATCCATCTGATTACAATTTAAAGAATGCCTGTAAAACGCATTTGTTTCCTTTTGCTTGCTTACTTCATAAAGATGTTCATAAATCCTTTTTGCTAGTGTTCTTTCTGTTTTGCCTACATAAAAACTCAGACAATGTTGGCAAATTCCGAGATAAACCACCCCTTTAGTTTTGCAGTCATAGTAGGCTAAAGATCCAACATATCTTTTCCTTGATTTAAGGTATAAACCCCTCCTATTCATAACATAAGGACACTGCTAGCATGTTTTGCATTTAAATGTACCACACCTAGATGGTCCTTCATTCTCCTTCACTAACAGATTGGCCTCAAAACAGTCTTTTAAATTCATATTCCTTCTCTTAATAAAATGAGGTTTATTCCCTAAAATTTGTTTGAATTCTTCATTAGATGTTAAAATTGGCCAATACTTATCCACAATCTTCTGTACTGCTGCACTTTCATTACAATTAGTGTGTATAAATGACTTAGTTTGTCCCTTATTGGCATTCTCTACTGTCACCATTTTGTGACTATGGACTTCACCCAGCAGGGGAAAATATTTTACTTTTCTATTAGCTATGACCTCCATGGCTATCGATTCAAACATTTGTGTGGGATAACCTCTTTCCATAAACAATGTTTTTAGGAAGGCAACTTCCTTTTTAAAGACATTTTCTTCTGTGCACATTCTGGAGGCTCTGATCAATTGCCCCTTTATAATCCCTTTCTTTTGGAATAAGGGGTGATGGCTATCAAAGTGTAAGTACGTGTTTGAAAAACTTTCTTTCCTATGTATACTAGATTCAAAACATTGCTTTTCAAAATTCTTATACAAGCATACATCTAAGTAGTGCAAACTGTCATCCTTAATGCTGCTCGTGAATTTAAAAAAATTTTGTACTTAAATTAATATAGCAAATAAATTTGTGTAATTCCTCTTTACTCCCCTTCCAGAGAATGCAGATGTCATCCAGGTAACGTTGGTAATGCGTTATATTTTTCTTCCATTAACCATAAACTAAACTATTGTTATATTGAAACTAAGAACTGTATGTTGCTAGTAGTTCTTTACTCAGGTATTCAACATAATCAGCACACAGGAGCATTTTAAAAAGTATTTTTTCTGGAAACAAAGAGTTAACTAACTGTGACAATTAAATAATTAAATGTTTAATTGATCACATGATTGCACATAACACTCCTGTATAAAAGATCAAAGAAAATGGCTTATAACTTGTCTTGAAAAAGCCTGGGAGAGCCTGGGTGAAAGCACTTGATTTATTGTGGTTTTACTTTTTCTTTGCTGTTTTAAGTTAAATCTAAAATTAAAGTTTTCAAAGTAAAGAAGGAGCCTGAAGTTTGTGGATTTTATTGTCTATTACCAGTTGGTTTTCGTGGTGCTTTGCACTTGAACTTTGTCATTTACACAACATGCTATACACAGTACTGGGATTATTTCTATCCACAGGTATATTTGTAGGATGGTGACATTATCATACTTGACAAAGATGAGTATACCACTTTTAAGGGGTGTGAGTAGTCTCCAAAAATGTTGCTCTTCCCCAGGGAGAGACACACACTCACACAGTTGGTAAGTGCAGGATTTAAACCCCTACCTAACTGCATTATGATACTACAGCAGTACACATTTACACAACGCACTATACACATTACTAGGATTTCATGTTTCCACAGGTATATTTGTAGGATGGTGACATCATCAGACTTGTCAAAGATGAGTATACCACTTTTAAGGGGTGTAAGTAGTCTCCAAAAAGGTTGCTCCTCCCCAGGAAGAGACAAACACTCCCAATTGGCAAGTGCAGAATTCAAACCCCTACCTAACTACATCATGCTATACACATTACTGGGATCCCTTCTTTCCACAGGTATATTTGTAGGATGGTGACATCATCAGACTTGACAAAGATGAGTATACCACTTTTAAGGGGTGTGAGTAGTCTCCAAAAAGGTTGCACCTCCCCAGAGAAACACACACTAGGCAAGGGCAGGATTCAAACCCCTACCTAATTACCTTATAATACGACAGCAGTATGTATTTACACAACACGCTATACACATTACGAGTTTTTTTCTTTCCACAGGTATATTTGTAGGATGGTGACATCATCAGACTTGACAAAGATGAGTATACCACTTTTAAGGTGTGTGAGTAGTCTCCTAAAAGGTTGCTCTCTCCCCAGTGAGAGACAGACAGACACACACACACACACACACACACACACACACACACACACACACACACACACACACACACACACACACACACAGCTAGCAAGTGCGGGGTTCTTAATCCAAACTAAGTTTGTCTTTACACTTCAGCAAGCAATATGGAGTTACAGGGTGCAATACAGACATTACTCGCTGACAGTTTGCCCAAAGGTTTTTTTCACATTTACTAACCTCAGCAGGCTTATCATACTAGGTGTATTGTGAGTGAATTGTATGCATAGGCCACAACCATATCATATATGGGTTGATGCACCACATGCTGGAACAAACAGGGTCAAACGGGTGGCTAAGCTCTGTCAACCCAATACTGGACAATACAGTCAGGAGGAGTAGGGTCATACAACCACAACACCAACTGTCTCACATAGACCTACAATATAAGCACCAGCAAAACATGCACATAAATACACATTACCATACTCAGAGAATACAAATATTAATCTGAAAAAGAGAGAGTGTCCTCCTAAGCAGACAGGCAAGCAACATGCACCTCCAAGCACATGCCAGAAAACACATAATACACCAAAGCAGTGTGCCTCACAACAGGCCCTAAGGCAAAACAACATACCCAACACACTAGTAACAGGTGACTTCATAGTCAGGCACACAGATGTTCCACTCACTCGGCTGGACAAGGGGAAGGTTACTGTCAGTTGTCTGTCAGGTGCTATGATCCGCCACATAACACAAGCACTTACATCACTCCAGAACAGGTACATATATGATGTGTTCTTTGTACATGTCAGTGTGAATGATCTGAGACATACCTCCCAGGAAAGCATGGCAAGAGATATATAGTAGCTCTATGATCATGTAGCCCAGGCCGGTATGACCCTGACCTTGAGTAGAATCTTACCTTCACCTACATGATACTGCAATATAACAGAAAAACGATAAACTTCAACAATTGGCTGAGCTTCTAGTGTTATTCAAAGGGGATCCAGTCTCTGTTTGCCTGTGATGACATGATAGATAAGCCTTGTTGCTTCGCTACAGGTGGTTTGCACCTGTCGACCCTATGCTTCTGAATACTGGCCAAGGCTCTTGCTGTCCCCATATTACCTTTTTTAGGCAAGGCTCAAAGGTTCAAAGGTTCATAGGTAAGTACTAGGCTATCGGCCCTGGGGCTTATACAAACCTAGCCAAAAAGGTACCCTGGCTTTTGCCACCCAAGAAATTTATTTTCCTGTGCCACTTTCGAGCAGAGACACAGAAGTGATCCCCAGGGTGACTTTCCTATTTCCCATCCAATCATCAAGAATTTTCTTGAAGAGTGCTAATGAGGAGCTTTGTTTGATAAAGATAGGTAGTTTATTCCACTTTCGAGCAGAGACACAGAAGTGATCCCCAGGGTGACTTTCCTATTTCCCATCCAATCATCAAGAATTTTCTTGAAGAGTGCTAATGAGGAGCTTTGTTTGATATAGATAGGTAGTTTATTCCGGAGTATGGGAAGTCTCTGGGACAGGAATCTATCCCTCCGGCATATTCTGTTTATTGTGGTGAGAAGGTTTAGGTCCCTAGACCGTGTAGGTTCATAGGTTCATAGGTAGGTACTGGGTTATCTGCCCAAGGGCATTTATAAGCCTAGCCAGAATGTGTTGGCTTTCACCTCCCTTTTAAATTAGTTTCCTGGGCCTTTGTCTAGCAGGGCCACTGAAGTGATCCCAGGCGTAAATTTAGGATTTCCCATCCACTCATCAAGATTCCTCTTGAAGAGAGTCAGCAAGGAGCTCTGCCTAACATAAACTGGGATTCTATTCCAGAGTGAGGGAAGTCTCTGGGACAGGAATCTATCCCTCCAGCACATCTTGTTTATTGCTGTGCTGAGGTTTAATTCACTGGAGCATGTGGCTCTAAGCGATTTGGTTTTCCTGAGGTGGAGCATGTCCATTAATTCTGGGTTGAACATGGCCTTATACGTCAGGCATAAATCACCTCTGAGCAGGCGGTAAGCAACTGAGTACAGCTGGAGTTTCTTTAGTCGAGCTACATAGGGCATCTCTTTGAGGCCCATGATCCTCTTGGTGAGGTACTTCTGTGGTCTTTCCAGCTGTTGCATGTGCCGATTAAGGTACATACCAAATGGGGCATTGTACTCTATTATGGGCCTAATGAGTGATGAGTAGAGGGGCACAATGACCTCTCTTGATCTAGAGGTGAACTCTTTCGTGATTAGGTGGGCTACATACAAGGAACTTCTAACCACTTTGGCAATGTGATTATCAAAGGAGAGGTTACTATCTACCTGGGTCCCCAGGTCCCTAATTACATTTTCTGTACCTAGTGGATTACCACCTATGTGGTAATTCCTGGGCACTTTGTTTTTTCCAAAGGGGATGACTATGCATTTTTTGGCATTCAGCTTGAGGCCATGGTTTTGATACCAGGTATCTGTCTCTGTAAGACCCTTCTGGAGGATGTCTGTGTCAGCTGGAGAGTTGAATATGGCCCCCAGTTTGCAGTCATCTGCAAACTTGGTCAGCCATAGTCCTCCCATGCTTGCCTGTACCTCAAAGAAGTATATACTGAACAGGAGGGGTCTCAGGACCGAGCCCTGTGGGACTTCACTTGTAACTGGTTTAGAGTCAGACATGGCAATTGCAACTCTGACCATGTGTGTTCTATCTGTGAGCCAGTTGGCCACCCATCTCATGATATAGGGGTTAGTGTTCAAGCTGGTAAGCTTGTCTATGATGCCAGAGTGGGGAATGGTGTTGAAGGCCTTAGCGAGGTCCATCTAGGCTGTGTGGACTACCTTCCCTTCATCTATGGCCTTGGTAACTGTTTCAAAGAAGTCAACTAGGTTTAGGAGGCAGGATCTGCCTTTAACAAAGCCAAATTGAGTAGGGTCCAGTGTCTGGAGGTTCCCAATATCTCTGTTTATGAATTCCATGATAATTCACTCCATAGCTTTGCAGACCAGGCTGGTCAAGCTTATAGGGTGATAGTTCCCAGGTTCTGTTGTGGCACCACCTTTGTGGAGTGGGATGACTGTTGCTGTACGCCATTCTTTGGGTACATAGCCTGTGGTAAGGCTGAGTCTGAACAGTGAATTTAGGTGAGGGTTTAGTTCCTTTTGGAGCTTGTGTAAGACGCAGCCTGGGACACCATTCGGTCCCATTGATGCTGTGTTCTTAGCTTTGGAGATGGCTGTTTTTACCTGCATTCTGTGATGTCTGGGGCTCTGCATTCTTCTGGGATGGACACGGGCCCTTTTGGGGGTGAGGGGGGGGTGAAGTTTGCACTGAACTTGTCCGCCAGGATGTTGGCAATGTCGGTTGGTTCAGTGTATTTTTTGCCATTTTGCAGTAGCTCAGAACATATCTGAGAGTTGCCACCTAAATTTTTGATATAGCTAAAGAAGGCTTTCTGGTTATCTTTAGATTCCTTGGCAATTTTTCTTTAGAAACTGGACTTGGATGATTTTATGAGCGATTGTAGTTTCTTGCTAATAATGATCAGTGATGCCTTTCCTTTTTGTGATTTAGCTCTGTCATTTAGTAGTTTCCACCTTCTGTTGTATAGCTTATTTATGGCCGGGGACCACCAGACTGGTTTCCTCTTTTTGGAGGAGTGAGTCTTGGTTTTACTTGGGATGGCTTAATCCATGCATCCCTGTAGATGCTCATAGAATGCACTTGTAAAGGATTCTGCGGATTGGATAGCATTATCCTGTAGCAAGGGGGCTTTGAAACTTTCCACTTCGGTCTTGAGAAGTGTGAGGTTTGCTTTTGAAAGGTTTTTCACAGTGGTTTCCTTGACTGGGGGTGGGGTCAGGCTGTGGATGTCCAGTGTGATTACTTTATGATCTGATCTTACCAGCGAGGGGTTTATCACTGGTGTGGAACACTGATCCCCCATGTTGGTGATGATCAGGTCCAGTATGTTGTCACCTCTAGTGGGCATGGTGACCAGCTGTTCCAGGGTGTTTGAGTTTATAAACTCTAGGAAGCATTGGGCAAAGGAGTTTGTACTTGAGTAATTCTCCCAATCAATGTTTGGGTAGTTGAAATCTCCTAATATCATGGTGTTTGGAAGGACCTTTATATTTTCCAGTGTTTTCAGGAATGCTGAGTGAGGGTCCTGAGACAAGGTAGGTGATCTGTAGCAAGCTATGATCTGATAAGCAGCTTTGCCCACTGTTAGTTGCACTTGGATGTCTCCAAGGCCTCGTGCTGTGCCACTAACCTGGAGGTGTGGGTATCCTTTATGAAAATGGATACACCCCCTCCTTTAGTATTTCGGTCTGGGTTTTAGGGCCGAAGCTTGGAGGGATTGGGATTTCTTTAAGTGGAGCATGTCCAACAGCTCTGTGTTTGACATAGCTTTGTATGTTAGGCAGAGATCACCTCTGAGTAGGCGATATGCGACAGAGTAAAGCTGGAGTGTTTTGAGACAGTCTGAGTTGGGCATGTATTTGAGGCTGGAAATCCTCTTTGTGAGGTATTTCTGCGGGCTTTCCAGTTGTTGTAGACGTCTTGTGAGGTACATACCAAAAGGGGCGTTGTACTCTATAATGGGTCTAATGAGTTATGAGTAGAGGGAAACAGTGACCTCTTTTTTTCTGCATGAGAAACCTTTTGTGATGAGGTGTACCACGTAGAAGTATTTCCTGACTACTGTGGAGATGTGATTATCAAAGGAGAGACTACTGTCCACCTGTGTCCCAAGGTCTCTTATCACACTTTCAGTGTTAAGTATACTACCGCCTATGTTGTAGTTCATGGGTACAGAGTTTTTACCAAAGGAGATGACAATGCACTTTCTGGCATTGAGCTTGAGGCCATGGCTTTGACACCAGGAATCTGTCTCAGTGAGGCCCTTTTGCAGGATGTCCACATCGTTAGTAGTTTTGATTATGGCTCCTAGTTTGCAGTCATCTGGGAACTTCATTAGCCAAAGACCTTATGTGTTAGTCTGTACTTCAGGGAAGCAGATACCAAACAGGACAGGACACAGGACTGAACCCTGTGGTAGTCCTCTTGTCACTGGTCTGAAGTCGGATTTGGAGTCTGCTACTTTCACAGTGTGGGTTCCGCCAGTGAGCCAGTTGGCAACCCATCTTGTGACATAGGGATTTATACCTAATTTAGTGAGTTTATGTATAATTCCAGAGTGGGGGATGGTGTCAAAAGCCTTGGCAAGATCTAGATAGGCTGTGTGAACCACCTTACCCTTGTCTATGGCTTTGATTACTGCTTCAAAGAAGTCTATCAGGTTAAGGAGACATGGTCTGCCTTTTACAAACCCTAACTGGTTGTGGAGATTACCAATGTCTTTGTTTATAAGTTCCATGATGATATGTTCCATGGCCTTGCAGACCAGGCTCATCAGGCTAATGGAGTGTTAGTTCCCGGGGTCCGTGGTGGCTCCCCCTTGTGTAGTGAGAATACCGTTGCTGTGCACCATTCAGCAGGCACAAAGCCTGCGGTACAACATGACTGTACAATGAAGTACACATCTACTATCTGTAGACATGTGCCTGCTGTGATTGAACATGGTACTTAGGTGTGGTGCTAGTTTGTTCTGTAGTTCATGTAGAACACAGCCTGGGATGTTGTCTGGTCCCATGGATGCTGTGTTCCTGACTTTGGAGAGTGTGGTTTTTACCTGTGCAGCCATGATGACAGCAACTTTGCATTCTTCTGGTATAGAGATGGGCTCTTTCATGGGTGAGAGGGGGTAAAGTTAGCAGTGATCCTATCTGCCAGGATGTTGGCAATATCAGTTGGGTCTGTATATTTAGTGCCATTGTGCTGTAACTCAGAGCAGATCTGAATGTTGCCATTGAGATTCTTGACATAGCTATAGAATGCTTTGTGGTTGCCTTTAGAATCAGTGGCGATTTTGTTTTCATAATTAGCTTTGGAGGATTTTATCAGGGATCGCAGCTTCTTACTGAGGCTGACCAGGGAACTCCTCCACTCATGGGATTTTACCCTCTTTTGCAACAGTTTCTTCCTTCTGTTGTACAGTTTGTTTATGGCAGGGGCCACCAGATTGGCTTCCTTTTCTTGGAGAATAGTGTCTTGGTTCTGTTTGGGATAGCACGATCCATGCACTCATGTAAGTACTTATAAAGTGCAATTGTGTAGGATTCAGTAGTCGTAACTGTATTGTCCATCTACCTGGGTGTCCTGAAGTTCACCATTTCTGTCTTAAGAAGCATGAAGTTGGCTTTGGAGAAATTTTTTAACATGGTTTCCTTAATGGGGGTGGGGGCAGAATATGAATATGTAGGGTAATTAGCTTATGGTCAGATCGGAATAATGAGGCATTGGCTTCAGGTGTGGAACACTGGTCACTCAGGACAAACCAAACCCCGTAACTAACACAAATAACCACAAAGTGAGCTAAATGCTACTCATTACCAGACATCTCAGCCTCTAAATGCACACACTCGAGGCACTTCTCAGTATGGAGAATATTGATATCTGTGCAGTAACAGAAACCTAGTTCAAGGCTCCAGAGAGCACACCAGCACTACCAAGATAATACTCATTCCATACCTTCCAGCGTCAGATCCTGGATCATAGCACATAGGGTGGGGATGTATCCATATTCATCAAGGATACCTACACCTTTCTCTACATCCTCTCTGCAGGATATGTACCCATAGAATGTTGCACAGCAACATTCTTCCCACTTCACAGGGGTGGGGCCACAAAAGACCCTTGGCATTCATGCTCTATGAGCCTGATGAATCTGATCTGCAAGGCAATGGAGCCAATCATAATGGAAGTCACCAATAAAGACATTGGGAACCTTCACACAGTTGAGCACACCCAGTTTGGCTATGTCAAATAAAGATCATACCTCCTGAACTGGGTGGATTTCTTTGAGACAGGTACCCAGGCTACAGATGATTGAAATGAGCTCCACACAGCCTGCCTATACCTCACTAAGGCCTTTGACACCATTCCCCAGTCAGGTATCATAGATAAACTCACCAACATGGGCATGAATCCATACATCACAAGATGGATTGCAAACTGGCTCACAGATAGATCCCACAAATTAGTAGTTGCTGGCTACATGTCAGACTCTACACCGGTAACAACTGGTGTCCCCCAGGGTTCAGTCCTGGGGTCCTTCCTGTTTGGTTTAGACTTCTCAAAAGTACACGCCAACACAGGAGGGTTGTGGTTGACTAAGTTTGCTGGGAACTGTAAGGTGTTTGCCATAACAGATTCCCCAGATGACACAAATATTCTCCAGAAGGGACTCTATGAGACAGATGTGTGTTGTCAGAATCATGGCCTCAAGCTCAATGTGGAAGAATGCATAGTAATCCCCTTTGATGAAAACAAAGTACCCACAAACTACCACATAGGTGTTACCCCCTAAAAACTAACAAGGTAGTAAGGGATCTGGGGACACAAGTAGATAGTCATCTTTCCTTTGATAGCTATGTTGCCAAAGTGATTAGGAAATCCTATGTGGCCCATCTAATCAACAAAGGGTTTGTATCAGGATCAAAAGAGGTAGTGGTGGCCCTCTACTCTTAAGTCATCAGGCCCAACATTGAGTACAATGCACCATTTTGGATGTACTTGACTAAGCATATCCAGCAGCTGTAGAGACCACAGAGGTACCTCACCAAGAGGATTACTGGCCGCAAACAGTTGTGTTATGCAACACAACTGGTAAAACTAAATCTGTTCCCCGTTGCGTACCGCATACTCAGAGGCACACTCTGCCTAACATACAGAGCCATGTCCAACACATAACTGTTGAACATGCTCCATCTACGGATAACAAAATTGAGTCGCACTACACACTCCAGGGATATGAACCTTATCACAACAATGAATACAACATGCTGGTGTGATAGAGTACCATCCCAGACACCTGCCTTACTGTGGAACAGAATCCTAATGTACATCAGACAGAGCCCCTCACTGACACTCTTCAATAGGAACCTTAATGAGTAGATGGGAAACAGACAATTCACACCAGGAATCACATCAGCAGCCCCACTAGAAAGGGGCTTAGGGTACTCACTATTAGAACTAGGGTTTAGGAGATTACCCAATGGGATGGTGAAAGCTGCACAACTTGCCTAGGCTAATACATGCCTTCATGAAGATAGTCTACTACATACCTATGAACCTATGTGATAGGTATATGTCTACAGATAGTAGATGTGTACTTCATTGTACAGTCATGTTGTACAGCAGGCACATGGGCCACATACACTGTAGTGCTTATAGATACTGATGGCTGTTATGTACAGTGGGTAAGATGTGCACCTCATGTCTTTTGTGCCATTGGGATGTGTGCTGGGTGGGACAGTCCTGGATGGCTCCCTGTCATGGTCGCCCTCTTACACACATCTCTGCCCATCCATCTTTGGATTATGATACTGTGTTCCCCCAACATATATATAGGTACATAGGTAGGTAATAGGCTATCTGCCTGAAGGCATATATTAGTATGGCCAGAGTGTGCAGCTATCACCACACATGGGGTTAGTTCCCTAGGCCTCTGTGTACTAGAGCTGATGAAGTGATCCATGGTGTGACAGTTCAGTTTCACATACACTCATCAAGGCTCCTCTGGAAGAGTGTCAGTGAGGGACTCAGCTTAATGTAGGTTGGGAGCCTATTCCAAAGCAAGATAAGTCTGTGAGTTAGTAATGTATCCCTCCAACATGTTCTATTTATTGTTGTGATGATGATATCCCTAGAGCATGTGGCACAATGAGCTTGGGTTTACTTCAGATAGAGCATGTACATCAGTTCTGCATTGGACATGGACCTGTCTGTTGGGCAGAGATCGCCTGAGTAGACAGTATGCAACAGAGTACAGATTGAATTAAGTTCAGTCTTGTTGCATGGGTCAACTGTTTGAGGCCAGTAATCCTCTTGTTGAGGTACTTCAGTGGTCTTTCCAGCTGCTGGAGGTGCCTAGTCAGATTCATCGCAAGTGTGCCGTGATACTCTCTGATGGGTCTGATGACTGATGAGTAGAGGGAACCTCCTTTGACCTACATGCAAAGACCTTGGCAATTTCTGGGAACACATAGAATGATTTTCTAACCACTTTGTGAATGTGTTTCTGGAAGTAGAGATGATTATCCACGTGTCCATAGATCCCTTATTATTACCTCCATATTTAGGGTGTTGGCACCTATGTGGTATTTGCATGACTGTAGCTCGAGGCTATAATTTTGACACCACATCTGACTGACTGAGACCCTTTTTAAGGATGTCTCTGTTGTACCAAACATCGATTATGACAACCTTTTTACAGTCATCCACAAACTTTGCTAACCATAGCCCTTGTGTGTTTGACTGTATTTCTGAAAAGTATACACCAGACAGGAAGGGTCCCAGGACTGAGCCATGGGGGACAGCAGTTTTTACCAGCTTACAGTCCAACAGGGAGACCACAATTCATACCTTGTGGGATCTATCTGTGCCCCAGTTGGCAATCCATCAGATGACATACGTGTTTATGCACAGGTTGTTGATTTTGTGGATATGACATGTGTGTAGGATGCTGGAAAAGGGCTTTTCAAGGTCTATGTAGGCCATGTATAGCTCATTTCATTGATGTATGTCATGGGTAACTGCCTTGAAAACTGTCTAGCAGGTTTAGAAACCATTATCTGCCCATGACCAAACCAAAATGGGTAGGGTTAGGTGTTTGTAGGCTCCCAATAGCTCCGTTTATGAGTTCCATAATGATGGACTCCATGGCCTTGCAGATCAGGCTTATTAGGCTTATAGTTCCCATGGTCTGTTGTGCACCAGCACTTGTGCAGTGTGCCAAACATTGCTGTAACCCATTCAACAGTTTCATATCCTGTACAGAGGGTGAGTCTCAACAGACTGTTCAGGTGCAGGGTCTGTTTGTTTTGGAGTTCACATATGACATAGCCAGGGAAAACATGTCATCTCATAGATGCCATGTTTTTAAGTTTGGATAGAGCTGTTTAACCATTGTATATGTGATGTCTGGGTTTTCACAATCTCCAGGTATGGTAATGGGCCCTTTTGTCAGTGAGAGGGGGGTAAATATGTATGAACCTGTCTGACAACATGTTGGCAATGTCAGTCATGTACATGTATTCATTTACACTTTGCACTGACTCAGAACATATATGAGTTTACACTGATATTTATGACATAGCGAAAGAAAGCTTCATGGTTCTCTATGGACTCTTTGGCAATATTTTTGCCAGAACATGGTTTGGATAATGTTAGAAGTGCTCATTGTTTCTTGATGATACTGATCGGAGATTTATTGATCTTCTTTGGATTTTCACTTTCTTTGAACAACTTAAGTACTTGTAGTACATAGATTGATTATGACAGGGGTCCAATATATTATATGGGTCTGTTTTCATATCACTGTGTGCGCAAGGCAGGACTGGTGAATAGTGACAAGTGTCTGGAGTAAGAACTGCAACTGCCAGATATGTGTGGCCCACTGCTGTACTCAGACATGGCCTAAGTGTGTGAGCATGCCCAGTATGACCTTTCAGTATGTTGCTGACTGAAATTTGCTAAATTTGTTTAATTGTGTGAGCATGCCCACTATGGGCATATATACTATATATATGTGTGAAAAATCAAGTTGTTTTTTACTTCAGGGCTCACCTTTGTGTTGTACATCAACAGGAAGCACGCTTTGCCTGCAGGGCTTCCATGAGTCAATTTGCATAGACTTATCAACATTTCTACATAAGGGGGGACAGCTATTATTTGTACATTTCTACCTGTTTGTTACTGTGGGTATACATAGGATGAAGGGTACACCTGACACTTATACACATTTGCTAGGCCTGCACTGCTATGTCAAGTACTCCATTTACATCTGTACTGTTGCCTATCGTACTGGCTTGAGGCATACCACTGTATTACAGACCTTAGCTTCCAATTACATGCATATTAGTTTGTGACTTCATAGCCTACCCAACCCACATCACACTGCCTGGCCTGCTGTTATCTGTCTGCATAGGCCTGGGGGGAAGTTACTCATATGCCTCTTCAGAGGGCATGATACAGCATTTGTTTGTGTTTGCATTTGTCTACAATTGTCCTACTGGCTGTGACTGTTAGGTATGTGACCCCCCCCCCCAACTGGTATGTGTGAGTGACTTAAGTTGTGTCTGTGCCAGTGAAATGCTGTCATGGCTTAGTGGTTCAGTACTGTGACTATAGTGCACAGAATCCTCAGTTCGAGCCTTGTCACTGCTTTTTATTTTCCTGCTGGGCAGACCTGACTGGTTAAGGAACAGTAAAGCAGGTGTGAGCATGTTTACCTGACTTTGCTTGAATTTGACCAAAGTTGCCCAACATTGCCGACGTTGAGCTGGTTAGAGCGGTGCGCAGCTACACCCAGTTGTATTTAAATATGCTCAATACTGGTAAAATGTGCTTAGCAGTGCTTTATATTGCTTAAAATAGGGCACTCATGCCTCAGGTGGTGCTGCAGGGCTGCCTATGTTGGATGCACATAGTACACTCCCTATACATGTTTGAAAACAGGTAGTGTCAAGTTAAGCATCCCTTTTACTGTATGTGTGAGTCAGAGAGAGGTGTCATTTCAAGGGTTTCTACTGAGTCAGTGTATGTGCTATGCGTTCCCTCTTTGCCAAGGCCAGGGCATACTGGGCATGCCTCCTTCTGACTACTGGGGCAGGCTCAGGTTGTTCCTCCTCCGAGTCATGCTGTGCCTGTGCAGGCCTTGGCAATGGTGGGGGGCTGTTTGGCCCTGCCCCATGCTGTTCCTGCTGCAGCTGATTCCGCAGGATCATATTGTGTAGCATGGCACATACCATAACAATTTGAGTACATGTAGTTGGTGAGTACTGCAAGGCTCCACCAGATGGGTCCAGGCACTGGAACCGTGACTTGAGTATCCCAAACACATGCTCAATTATGTTTCTTGTTTGTGCATGCGCCTCATTATGGAGTTCTTACTCAGGTGTGTGTCTGCATTTCTGATGGGTGTCATCAGCCACGGCTCCAGTGCGTATCCAGCACCCCCCACTAGGTGACCATCAGGGATGTCCCCATTGGCAAATCTCTGGTACAGCTGCGTTAGATGCCAGATGTGGGAACCGTGATAGCTTCCAGGGCAGCCAGCACACACATTCATTATTATGCCATGAGCATCGCTCATGACCTGGCAGTTGATGGAGGGGAAGCCCTTGTGGTTGATGTAGACCCTACCCCGCTCACTGGATGGTGCTTTGATGCATATGTGCATGCAGTCTATTGCACCCACTACCTCAGGGTATTCTGCTATTTGGTGGAAAAGATGCATATTGCTGGCCAATGCCTCACGTGAATTGGAGAAATATACGTGGTCACCAACATGTGCTAACATGGCATCCAGGAACTGGTGGAGTACCCTGGATGCTGATGCCTGTGAAACCCCCATCATATCACCAGTTGGTCTTTGGAAGGTACCTGTAGCTAGTCTTCGTATGCCAACACATACCTTTGTATCCACTGGGATGGGTTCCCCTCTGTTGGTTCTGTGTGTGAGGTGTGGCTGGCACAGCTCAACAATTTGCTGCAGGAGGTCACTGTCCACCCTATAGCGCTCCACTATCTCCAGCTCATGTAGCCCCTGGTAGGTTACCCTGGGTCTGCTTACTCTTCTCTGTCTCCTCACTGTCGGTTGCTCAGCTGCATTCACAACATCACCACCCTCAGCACCTTGCACATGTTGGTTTATGATAGCAAGAGCAGCCCCTAATATTTTGTTTGACTTAATCTTTTTAAGCTTTCCCTCTTTGTATGCTGCAGTGTTGCTTGTTCATGGGAAAAACAGGGGGGAATGCTGTTTGCAGAGTTTTAAGTGCTGGGCTGGGCTGGGATAGTCTGCTGCCTGTGTAATTGGCTGATTCTGATATATTTCACCTGGCAGCTCTGCCAGTTCTTCTTGGTTAACTTCCTACTACTTCTTTTCCTTCCTTTTCCCTTTCTGTTTCCGCCCGTGGCAGCGCCACGCAAACACGCTCACACGCGCGCACACACGAGCACACATGAGCACACATGCTGTGTGCATGTTTGCAAGAAATTTCCGATCTTTTAACATTGTGCACCTTTGGTTTCAGGTTTTCAAATAGGACAACTGTAGACACACCTCTTGCAATCCTGAGCAACTCAGGGTAAACACAAGCCACTGTGCTCCAATTAGCTTACAACCTTTCTGACATACCCCTCATGATGTCACCTATATTCTACTCTACTACTCACCTACTTCTACTCTTACACTCTTGGGACATGGCTCACATGCTGGGGAAAATTGGGATTCACTATCCTTATCCTCATTTGCATAGGTTTGCCTACTAATGCATGGTTACATCTCTCACACTGAGCTTCCCCCCTTAGCAACCACTACTCAGTGGCCATGTTGTCTTCCGCCTGCCATTCACCTGCATGGCAGGATAAGCTTTTTAGGGAAAATGCCTATTTTTTGGCTATTTTTAAATTATTTTCTTGTTTTTTAAAGTGGCGCGTGGTGCTGCACTACGCTTAAACATCGGAGATTAGGGAAAAAAAAGTTAGATTTTAATAATTTTAAACATTTATAAATACCAATGGCCTTATATCTGGCCATTAGCATGCCTACACAACTGTATGCATCCTTTATTTGGAGCTGTCATAGCTCCATTTAGTTATTTGCAGAATGGTACTCCATTACCAACGGAGTACATTTCTGCAGATAACACTAATCTTCCATGGACAGGTTAGTGTTTCTTGGATTGCAAATTTACCTCATTTGCATAGCTTTCAGCAGCAAATGAGGTAATTTGCATACCATGATGCTGTCCCTGCAAGAGTAGCTTTAGCAGCTCTCGTGCACGCCCCTGCTGGCTGCACCTGGATCGCACTGCATATTGCCGCAGTGAGCTCCTACACTCTTCTTGCACTCCATGCAAGCTTCTGTAAATCTGGCCCTCAGAGTAGCATAAATATACATCTTTCTTCTTACTTCTTTTCTTTCCTCTCTTTTGTACACATTTTAGAAGATTTCTTTATTTTATTTATATTTTTTTTATTGTACTTGTTTATTAACTGATAAACCTGTTAGGCACAAGTATCTCCTTTAATGGCTGGTTAAGTAACTTGCTCGGAATCACAAAGAGAGTAAGGGAATCAAACTTAGGACTACAAGATGCAATTCTTAGCCTTAAACCTCTACACAAAACTGCCAGTCAGCATCTGCTGTATGTTTTGTTAATATGAAATAACATCATGATGAATTAAAAGTAATGTCAGTGTTACACATCACATGAGGACATAGTTGAAGGACTGGAAAATTATTTTTTCTTCTGTTGTCAAGCATTTGCATTGTTAACCCAGCCTCTTAGCATACAATAATGAAATTCTGCTTAAGACCTAGGTGATCCATGTTCAAATAGAGGCATGAACACCTGAGACACTAGGCAGGGAGAGTGCAGATTTATTGATGCCAGCTTGCCCATCCTGGGGGAAAGGAAGCATGATCCGCTACACAGGTTACAATGCCTACCAGATGGTAGATGATCACCAGCAAAAGAGGTTGAATAAGCAAATAATGTTGTTGGTTCATGAACACCACTAAACTGGGGGAGATGTGTGTGTGTGTGTGTGTGTGTGTGTGTGTGTGTGTGTGTGTGTGTGTGTGTGTGTGTGTGTGTGTGTGTCTGTTGCCAGCAAATCATAGGTTAGGGAAACATATAATCAAAGGAAAGGGTAACCTGCAAACTGCCCCTCCCTACCTCCTGATTCTCATTGAATGGGATAGATAAGGTAATTGGGATTCACAGGAAGGAGAGTATATACTGTTAGGCTCTTTCCTAGAATGAAAATACTCCCCTTGCAAAATATATTGGTTGACTGGCTATATGTAGCAGAGGCATTGGGGCAGGGTCTAGCAGAAATAGGGGAGGAGAGAAAAAAATATATCCAATTATTTACTATCAGTTTTCATATTCACAACAAACTTCATATTACAGCAAACGTATATTAAATCTAAAAACATACACTCTCAAGGAACTTGTCACATATGGTCACTAAAGCCTATCACAGAGTAAGCTGCCCCTCTTATAATGCATTCATCCTAATGCCTTCCTCAGCTCGGTCTTGTGCTGAGAACATTCACAATACAAATTTGTACTATTTTACAGGAACATGTCTTCCACATACAATAATTTTCTAGGTAACATAATGCTTTCTAATGTTGTCACTTGTAAAGTATTCACCTCTCTCAACAAATGCTTGAGTGAATTTTGTGAATGGTTTTGCAATGTCCCAATTTAACACTCAGTCATACTCCAATTTGTTTTGCTGGTTCAACTTGCATATTCTGAAGTATTACAAGGCAGCTTAGCAATCAAACATGTTTAGTCAAGTAAGCAAAACTCAAAAACAAGGGAAAAAAGAATTCTTGTAAGTTAATTCTGGCAAAATATTTTAGACTCTAATGCCAGCTGCGGAGATAGACTGGGATACTCATTTTACTGTACTTGGCTCTCACAGGCCAATCATTGAATATAATGCCCCATTTGGTATGTCTGTCCAAATGTTTGTCAGAAGTGGAGCAATCACAACACTTTCTTACTAAAATAATCAAGGGCTTAAATTAAAAAAAATGCAAATTGTGTCAAAGCCTTGTCCCTCTTCTCAGTATCATATAGGATACTAAGAGGTGACCACTGCCTCATGTATAGATCCTTAGCAAACCCTATCCTATCATGCTTATTACACATTCACAGGTCCAATTGTAGTGTGAACAATCACTTAAGGGATTTCAATCTCTTTTGCAACATAAATACAACATGTTGAAGGGACCGTTACGCATTTCAGAGATTACCTCTTCTATGAAAGCATCTTCCACTCTACATAAACCAAAGTACTTCTCTTACTCTATTCAAATATAGCTTGCATGACTGGATGGGAAACTGCTAATGTGCCTCCAGTTTAGTGGCCATGTTCCTTATAGATAGGAGTAGCAAGTAAATGTGTAACATATCCTTGTTCTGCCCACCTCTGGTTTAGTTGTACTAAAAATATAAGGCCATACCTCTCAACTGTCCAGATTTTTACAGAATGTTGAGATTTTTGCCTCATATTTTTTGTCTGTTCCTCATAAATTTTGTAGTTTTCTGGCATATCATTGAGGATTGAAGCCATTTAGTAATTATATATGTTTGAGTTTCAGAATTCTTATGCTCCAGAAAATGCATGCTAATACAAATCCTGTTACTTTGGCAGCTTTCTAAGTTTATAACAGCAATATCTAAAATTTTTGCCTATTTTGGAGGTTTTGTCCCCCCATTATTTTAGAATTTGTCCAGATTTTGTGTCCAAAGGAGTTGAACCATATGATAAGGGCTAAAAAAATTATCATGGGACTATAAGGCTAGGCTTTTTAAGAACCTCGGAATTCAATAGCCTAGTATGTACCTATGAACTTCTAATACTACTAACAGCAATCCAAGTTTGGAAATAAATGGGCACTGAATTTCAAACATTCTAAAGCATAAGTTATTACATGTTTGCTATACATGGTGGAACTTACTGATTATGCCCTGCATTCAAGAAAAAACTTATTACAGTGAGATTCATACATGTGAACCTTGTTATTAGTAAATCATGAATTGCCAGACAAGCACCAGCACCACAGAACTGCACTAGAAAACTATAGACAGCCTTGGAAGCTTAGTCACTTCAAACTGTCACATAATTAATAAGACATTGCTTTGCAAAGTGTCTAACAGCTTTCAAAGTTGTTGGATCATAAAAAGCCTGGTTTTTGAGGCAATGCAAAGTATGTAACAGGATTTAAATGTAGCAGACACTTTACTGCACTTTATTATTTACCTTTTTATCAACTTGTTTATGCTTTGTGCAGCTAAAACTCTACATCTATTGCAAAGAATTAGGATTGGGTCTCTGATATTAAACATTTCTTAATGTGTTCATGAAGGAGACACTGCCAGCACAGCTAGCTGGATTTATGTAAATAAGTATATGTGTTCTGTGAATATCAAACTAATTTATATAAGATGCTTGTGTTACAAAGGTATTAGAACTCTATGTCATGTGTATATCAAACTCCTCTGTACAGATCTTTGTGTTGAAAAGGTATTTGTAAAGTGCTGTGTTTAAAATGTATCCACTGTGAGCCCTACTGGAAGAGAACAGACATGTACATGCACTATTTTAACTGTTTAAATGTATATATTTTAACAGTGGAAACTGGACTACAGAGGGTTAACCTCACTCTAGTAAACTTTAGAAAATGTTTGAAATTAAATCATTTTATAGGCTAAGAGGCTATACCTCAAGTTTTCAATACTGCTAGAGACACAAAGTCTATACTAGGAAGCTTTCTGTATTGTCTTTAGGGTGAACTAACTGCTACTCTGATAGCATGAAGGAATGCAATTGTTTTATGACTTCCAGCATCTGCCAAAGTTCTGAGCAAAAACCTTGTATGAGTATTTTTTACAGGTAGATGCTAAATGCTACCAGCTGCCAGCAATATGGGTTTTGTCTGGGAACCAGACGTCAGATGACAAGAATTCTGCAAGCTATCCCAGCAGTAATATTATAGATATTTTTTTGAGCAGTCTCTGACTGAGACAGTGAATTCTGCATTCTGTCCTGGACATGACAACAAGAAGAACCATTCACCACATCTGCCTTGTTCTAATAGTAAGTTACTAGGGAATAGTATAGCTGTCTTAGATACAGTCAAGAATATAGCCAAGCTTAGTTTAGATTTTGTTTTTCTTTATTTGTGTGAGCCTGTACTGCAATGTTATTTTAAATATTTCTTGTGATTTTTAACTTTGATATTACTGTGAATATATATTTAATATTGTCTTGTTCTTTTATTATTTATTATTAAATATATTTAAACCTTTCATCATTGCTGATATGTGTAAAGATATTTAAGTTTTGAGAGTGCTTGCATATTTATTTGGTGATACTGTGTGGGCCACTCCTAATAGCCTTGATCTTGGTCAAACTATAGTTCTGCATTAATATTAATATTGCACAGTAAAATTGAACACCCTTTGTTAGGGGCCCTAAAGTAGATGATAAGGAGTGACTGATGGTAGTGGTAACTACCTTATAGTCTGGGCAGAAGG
Organism: Protopterus annectens; assembly: GCF_019279795.1. Classification (NCBI taxonomy): domain Eukaryota; kingdom Metazoa; phylum Chordata; order Ceratodontiformes; family Protopteridae; genus Protopterus; species Protopterus annectens. Next base: position 1,280,968,924 of record NC_056732.1, on the reverse strand, counting down.
GGTCATAGCTAGTAAACCTGTGCCAGCCTTTCCCCGGGCTGTGTGTGTGTGTGTGTGTGTGTGTGTGTGTGTGTGTGTGTGTGTGTGTGTGTGTGTGTGTGTGTGTGAATCAAACCTCAAAGAGTGTGTGTGTCAGCTACTTGGACAGGGGCACAAAGCACTGGTTGGACAGACAGGGTGCAGGAGGTCTTGGCTTGGTAAATCAGCTGAGATCTCAACTCTATAGCTATGCCAGTGGGAAGTCTTATCAGGGATCTGGAGAAAGAGGGAGAAACCAGCCTGAACTGATTGTGGTCTCTGTGTGTTCTTAAGGAAAATTGCACTTGATGCAGAGAGCTGCATCTGGAAACACTGTGTGTGTTCCTGTTATCCTCTTAGTGAACATCCCCTACTGTTGCCAGTGGTGAGGATTGAGGCTTCTTGATTACTGGTTGGCAGTGGTGGGCTATCACATATTAATTGGTGGGCAGTGGTGGGATATCCACATCACATATTTATTGGTGAACAATGGTGGCAGCACCAAATCACATACTGGGATTCAGCGGTGTGGATATTGAACTCCTGTAGCCTGTAAATAGTGGTCACTAAAGGTGTTTGTTCTCTCAAGCAGTCATGTGTACAGAGTTCTATATCACAATAGTTTTATTTATTTTTTTGTTAGCTTAGTTAGTCAGAGAGGGCACGCAAGGATGTCAGTGTAGGGTTATGGCAAGCTAACAAGGGACCAGATGGCTGTGATGTGCCAAGCCAAGGGACTAGGGCAAGCCAACCTGACTAAAGGAGAAATTATTGCAGTCTTAACCACAGCTGCATTACAGACCAGCAACCAGGAGAACAACCAGACTGGTCTTGGGGATGTACAACTCTCAGAAAATGGACAGTTCATCTTTGTCTCTGAGGACTTAAAATTCATCTGGAGTTAAAGAGACATGAACTGGAGGCCAAATATTTGGAACAGGAATCAGGAAAGAGACTGTGCATTTGGAGGCTAAAGAAAAGGAGAAACTGATGGAATTAGAATCAGCAGAGTGACTGAGACATCTGGAAGCTGAATAAAATGAGAGGAAGAGGCAACATGAAAGGAGATGCTAACTCTTCACCAGGGTCATGGAGGTACTGGTTAAGGGAATAACCGAAATCCAGAAGCAATAAAAGTCATTAAATGTCTTTCACAATTTACAGAGGGTGATAATTTTGTTAGTTTTATTCATATGTTTGAAAGGGTGTGTAAATAGTAAAATCTTGACCAAAGGCTCTGGGTACGGTTCCTGACCCCCTTGTTCCATGGTAAAACTGTAACTGCTGTTTATAAATTGTCTGATGCTAATTCCTTAAATTATAATAGAGTTAAAATTGTTTATTGGAATGCTTTAGGTTAACACCTGAAGATTATAGGAAAAGTTTTGTGAGCAAAGATGCAAGGCAGATGAAAGTGTGAATAATTATGTTGCTGAGTTAATTATCACTTAAATGTTAAATAGCACTTATTTTCATAGGTGGGTGAGTGGGTGTCAGGTCACCACTTCTGAAGGGCTGGCAGACCTTTTGGTGAGGGAACAAGCCCTTGGCACTTTGCCTGAGGTCATGAGAATCTGGTTGTCAGATAGTGAATGTAACACTACATATGAGTTGGGGAAAAAGGAGACATATACCTAGCAAGCAGGGCAACACTGCACAGGAAAGGGATACCCAGTCCTGCACATGGGTCTAAGGGAACCCATGGTGGGCAGCCTAAACCACCCCATCAGAGTCCCCCAGTAACAGGGGAAGCCACTAGTTCAGGTACATGGCCAGGATCAGGGCTTAAATGTTTTAAAAGTAACCATTGGGGCCATGTAGCATATAGATGTTTATGGAGGCAAGGTGGGAAACAAAAGGTAGGGGAGCCATCAAGTGGAAATAACAGTATGCCAGCCGTATGTTGTCTGGAGACAACAAGGATACCAAACTACCACAAGAGGTTATATCCTATCTTAGTAGATGAAAAACAGGCCATTGCTAAGAGAAACACAGCCTCTGATCTAACAATTTTGAAGTCTTTTTGCTTGGGTAGTCTACTCCAATCAGAGCTTTATGAGGGACCCCATTCCAAATACCTTTGGGTAGGGTTCACTTTGACTGGGAGCATGAAAAAGGAAGCAAGCAAGTAGGTGTGTTTGAAGATATCTCTGCAGATGCACTGATAGGGAATGATTTTGATAATGCAGTACCTTGTGTGCATGCAGTGAGTTGGACACAGGCATGTGGGTCTGGTAGCCTGTGGGGTCCCAGACAGACCGCACACTTAAAGCCAGGACAGGTGAGGTGGTTACTTCAGAAAGAGCTACCCTGTAGCAGTGAGACTGAAGGTGATCCACAGCTGCTGGTGGGTACTGATGTTCCCTTGGACAGAGTGACTGCAAGGGCAGAGCTGAGTAGTAGTACCTAGGCTGATAATGAGACACCGCTGTCAGAAGATACCAGACTTCTTATGGAAGGGGAGCTGGGAAGGGTTACAAAGAGAGAGTTGAGGCAGTTTCAGTTGTCAGACCCTACCTTACAAGGGTTGAGAGAGGTAGCTAGGGAGGCACCTGATTCTCATAGAAAGGAGGAATCTGTATACTGAGACAAAGGGATACTGTATAGACAGTGGACTCCTGAGGGAGAACTAGAAGGCGAGAGAATACAGCAGTCAGTAGTGCACAGAGCCTACAATCTGGCACTTCTAGCCATAGCCCATGACATTCCTTTTGCAGATCATATGGGCATAAAGTGTACAAAGAGATGTATTATTCAGAACTTTTATTGGCTTGGGATTTCCAGGGATATAACAGGGTACTACAAGACATGTGAACAGTGGAAAAAGGTAGGCAAGGCAGGAGACAAGGTCAAAGTGACTTTGATACCTTTGCCTGTGATTGAGGAGCCATTCCAGAGGGTAGCTATGGATATTGTGGGGCCTCCGAGTACCCTAAGTTCCACAGGGAAGAAGTATATCCTAGTGGTAGTAGATTATGCCACTAGATAACCTGAAGTGCTGGCTCTGTCCTCCATTGAGGAAGAAACACTAGCAAATGTTTTGTTTGAGATTTTCAGCAGGGTAGATATCCCAAAAGAAATACTGACTGACAGAGGTGCCAATTTCATGTCAGACCTGCTGGCTTGTCTGTGAAAGCACTGTGGTGTGAAGCACCTAAAGACCAACCCCTACCATCCCCAGACTAATGGTCTTGTGGTGAGGTTAAATTCTACACTAAAGACCATGATATGAGCATTTGCCAACCAGTTTAATAGGGAGTGGGACAAATATTTGCCCCATCTGTTGTTTGCCTACAGAGAGGTACCCCAGGAATCCACAATTTTCCCACCTAAAACTTGCTGTATAGGCATAGGGTAAGAGGACCTCTAGCTATGATTCGCAATGAGTGGGAGGGTGAGTGTGAACCCCACAAAGAGTCTGTTGTGGCATATGTCCTAAACCTCAGGACAAGTTTTCCTGGAATTCATGGGCTTGGCCCAGGAAAAACTGGAAGAAGCCCAACAGAAGAAAAAGGTCTGGTATGACAGGGATGCTCGAGGTAGAGAGTATGCTGTGGGGCAGCAAATTATGGTTTTCATTCCTGTCAGACACAACAAGTTGCAGGAAGCTTGGGAGGGTCCCTTTAAAGTGGTAAGGAAGGTCAGTGCTGTTAACTACACGGTAGAACTGCTAGGCAGGAGGTGGGGGCACAAATTGTACCATGTTAACACCATGAAACCTTACAATGATAATGAAGCCTGGTGCTAAGTATTTGCAGTAGAAGGCAGGAGGAATCTGAAGTGGATCTATAGCTACAGGGAGTCAGCCAGCAAAATCTCAAGTTACTGTGGTGGAGCCTAGGGTTGCAGGCATATGATATGACAGTGCAACACTGTAATGGGGTCAGCAATGCAAAGGCAGCTGGAATGGCAAGACAGAGTATGGGATAATGTATTCCCAGATAGGCTCATCCCTCTCAAGCAATGTTTCTCAAGGGCCATTTGAAAAACTAGCTTGAGTCTTCGAAGGGGGGGAAGAATTGTAATGAAAGGGGGTACTGCCAGCACAGGTAGCTGGAATTTTGTAAATAATTATTTGTCATTTGTGAATATCAAACTAATTTATATAAGATGCTTGTGTTACAAATGAATTAGAAATGTATGTCATGTGTATATCAAACTGCTCTGTACAGATGTTTGTGCTGAAAATGTATTTGTAAAGTGCTATATTTAAACTGTATCCACTGTGTGCACTACTGGAAGAGAACAAAAATGTACATGCACTATTGTAACTGTTTAAATGTATATATTTTAAGAGTGGAAACTGCAATACAGCGGGTTAACCTCAGTTCAGTAAACTTTAGAAAAATATTTGAAATTAAATCACATTATAGGCTACGCCATAAAGAGTCTGTCTCTCAAGTTTTTAATGTAGCTAAAGACACAAAGTCTGTACAAGGAAGATTTCTGTATTGTCTTTAGAGTGAACTAATTGCTACTCTGATAGGATGAAAGAATGTAATTGTTTTATGACTTCTAGCAACTGCCAAATATCTGAGCAAAAACCCTTGTATGAGTATTTCTACAGGTGTATGCTAAATGCTACCAGCTGCCAGCAATAGGAGTTTTGCCTGGAAACCAGACATCATATGACAAAAAGTGATGTCATTCTGCAAGCTATCCCAACAGTAATAGTTTAGATAATATTTGGAGAAGTCTCTAAGTGAGACAGTGCATTCTGCATTCTGTCTTGGACCTGACAACAAGAAAAACGATTCACCACATCTGCCTTGCTCTAATAGTAAGTCACTAGAGAATAGTATAATTATTTTAGATACAGTCAGAGATATAGCAAAACTTAATTTAGATTTTGTTTTTCTTTAATTGTGTGACCCTGCACTGCAATGTTATTTTATTTATGTCCTGTGACTTTGAACTCTGATATTACTGTGAATATATATTTAGTATTGTCTTGTTCTTTTATTAGTTATTATTAAATATATTAAAACCTTTCATTGTGGCTGATATGTGTAAATATATTTAAGTTTTGAGAGTACTTGCATATTTATTTGGTGACACTGTGTGGGCCACACCTGCTAGCCTTGATCTTCATCAAACTACTATTTTGTATTAATATTAATATTACACAGTAAAATTGGATACCCTTTTTAAGGGCCCTAAAGTAGCTGATAAGGAGTGACTGGTGGCGGTGGTAACTATAGTCTGGGCAGAAGGGGGCATAGCTAGTAAACCTGTGCCAGCCTTTCCCAGGTGTGTGTGTGTGTATAAATCAAACCTCAAAGAGTATGTGTGTCAGCTACTTGGGCAGGGACGTGAAGCACTGGCTGGACAGAGGTCTTGGCTTGGTCACTCAGCTGAGATCTCAACTCTGTAGCTGTGCTTAGTAGGGAGTCTTAATGTGGATCAGAAGAAAGAGGGAGAAACCAGCCCTGGACTGACTGGTCTATGTGTGCTCTTAAGGGAAATTGCACTCGATGCAGAGAGCTGCATCTGGAAATACAGTGTGTGTTCCTGTTATCCTCTCAGTGAACATGTCCCATTGTTGCCAGTGTTGAGGATTGAGGCTCCTTAATTACTGGTTGGCAGTGGTGGGTTATCACAGTGTTCTCAAAATGAATTGAAGAAACTCATGCCAAGAGCAAACATTCTTGAATTTATTTCTTGAACACATTAACAAACTGGTTAAGATCAGTGACCTGATCTTGATCTTCTCTGTAGTACATGGAACACCATAGTTATGCGGATTCATGATTATTCATCAAAGGATTATTCTTCTAAAGAAAAATGCATGAATGTGATTTGTTGAAAACCACCATTACAGAACATAATTTCAAGCTACGACCTGCTGCAATCCCCACATCCCACTAACTTTTATAACAACTCCACATTCCCACAACAATAGAGAAAGTAATACACCTCCCATTCACTGAAAGTGGCTTTCAGTAATAAAGTCATCACACTGCCTTCCATTAAAGCATAATTCTTCAGCAAATATTCATGTTCATCGTTAAGATGCAAAACCGTAAAAAGAACAGGCTTGTTAAACTTTTCTGACAACAGAAAGGTACTTAGCAAGTTTTTGTTAAGCATCTCTCACCAAAGCGCTTATACTTGGATTGTATTTAAGAATAAAGACTGTCATTTTTATCAACTGGTTTTGACATCATCTTTCAGAGGGAATACAGCTCCAATAGTGGATTTTTGTTTTGGTTGAGATCTCTCACCACTGTTAAGCTCTAATCTTGTGCTACAGCATCAGCAGTAGTCAGCAGCCAACAAAGGGGGGGGGGGGCTGTAAAACACTTATTTGTACTTTTTGCTTTAATTTTAATAACATATTTAATAGCTTCCTGCTTCTATTCTGTGGTGGCCACCTTCTTATGTGGCAGACGTTAGTGAGTTATAATTTTCAAAACAGAAACACAGAGTGTCCTCACTTTTTTCTAACATTTGTTGTACATGACAGATAAAGCAGTAAGCATTACAAAGAATTATCATCAGGTCTCTGTAATCATAAGCTTGTTATGTGTTCTCAAGATGGATGTCAAGAATCATTTCACAAACTTCTCTGCCAAGGTGTGTTTCCTCATATCCATGTCTCAGACAGATAAGCCATTATGAACTGAGACCCAGTCATAATCATCTGAGTGAATTCTATAATAAAGGAAGTGATGAAGTGGTAGTAATTTTTTCAGTCAGGACTTTTATTTATTGATTTATTTATTTGTTGGTTGGTTTGTTTTGTTTGTTTGGCAAAGCAACTTCTACGGACTTGTATTTCAGTCTTTATTCTTTTATTTATTTCATTTTGCATTTGTTAACCACTCATGGAAGTGGTCCAATGATCCTTTTCAGCTACAGCCTGCACCAAAAAACCATCTACAACAATCCAGTAAGACAGTGAACGAAATCAGTATATCTGGCCGGATCTTAAAAATTTCTGAGCACAAAATTATACATGCATATGTAACAATTCAATGAGACATCCTTCTTCTTCTTTCAGCTTTTCCCGGTTAGGGGTCGCCACAGCGGATCACCTGTCTGCTCATGATTGGCAGTGGAGTTTTACGGTGTTGAGTTGCCAGCCTGGTGCCCAACCTTCCACAGAAGGCACACACACACACACTCACACCTAGGACCAATTTAGAGTGTCCGATATCAGAGTACAACATAATGACATCTGTGTACAACATTTTACAGGTTTTGCCATCTGATGAGAAATATGGGTATGCAAATTGATCCATGTTTGCAAGAATACAGCAATTCAAGGTAAGACCTGTAACTTGTTCTTGCCTTGAATATTATTTTAAGTGTGATTTCCCCATGAACTTAAGATACACTTCTTGCTGTGTAAGAATTGACTGGTTCTTTCTTAGGTCAAGACTCAGGTATAATATACCTATGATCCAATACAGGGTAAATCACATATATGTGTGTATTGTCTAGGCCTTTTTCAGACTGTACCAATAACTTTGTTCACGCTGTGTAATTTTACTTCAGTCAGGAGGATATCTCATGATGCTGATATTACTTATGTGTGTGATTATATTATCTAAGTAAGTAGATTTTATTCACAAATTATCCAAAACATAAAAAAGGAACAGTTGTGCTATGGTTTTTGTGCTTCATTAACATGTCCTGCATATATGCACTAGAGAAGGTAGCAGAGAGATACAAACAAGAACTCTGAAAAATGAATTCTGTTTATTTAAACTGCTGATCATTTAGCTATATACAGAAACCAAGTGCTGAGCATCTGACTCTTACAGTCAATGGATCATCGTGTTCCTCTCCATGCTGAATGTGTCATCAGTATTTCAAAAGAGAACAGGCTTCCGGCTGATGGAGATTACATTTCTACACATCAGTGTAAGTTCTATAAGCACCTCTGAAAATCACTGTGCTGAATGATATTCATTTCATTTCTTAAAAAAAATGGCCAAACAGCTGCAGTGGAATGCTCATAAGGACTTGTGACACTGCAAAGACCAAGCAGTGTTCAAAATCACATGAACACCTACATTTTAGGCAGTCCAAGACAGAGGTGAGATAGGGAAAGGAATCAGTGGAATTAATCTGTCAAGCTGTATTGGTGTTTTCATTCTCTTCACCAGCTGCATGACAATTGCATATGTATCTCAGGATTGGTGGCCTGATCCAAATGATCCTTGTCAGTCAGGACTTGAATGTATAGTAATATTCACCAGATATCGTTTTTATACATTTGCATATAGCTAAGAAACACTTGGATACCCAGGCTACTATATATATTATAACAGTAATGTATTACCTTTAGCAGACAGGCTTAATCATGAGCATTCATCATCAGTGCATTCAAAACCAGAGAGTTTAATCCTGTAATATGTGCATCATTAATTGCATGTCAGTTTACAGATATTAGATGTGTCACTGGAAAATATTTGGTATTCAGTGTACCTTGTAAGGTGACAAAGAACATCCATGCAGTCTCAACAGTCTAGGGCTTCTCCAGCTGTTCTGCACATTCACTTTCTAAACTGCCTTTCCTGCTGAGGGGTTTTGGTTGCAGCAAGCAGAGTAGGGTAGCTGGTACCTCCCTACTCCCAGCAGTAGTCCCCAGCTCATTTTTAGAAGTATGCCTTGTCATTCTGAACATACATCTCAACTGCCAAGATGTTCACAGAATGTCCAGATTTTTGCCTCATATTTTTAGTCTGTTCATCATAAAATTTATTTTTTTCCTGTGAAATCACCAAAGACTGAAGTCACTAAATAATGACATACATTTGAGTTTCAGACGTCATATTCTTCAGAAAATGTATGCTATCACAAATCCTGTTATTATATCAACTTCCAAAGTTTATCAGAGCAATATTTAAAATCTGGTCATAGTTTTAGAAACTTTGTTCCTCCTTTATTTCAGGCTTTGTCCAGACTTCTTGCAATAAGAGATTGAGAGTTGTGATTCTAAAGCAACCTGACAGATGAAATCTGCTTAAGATGTACTGAGCTCACCTGTGGCCCATTGCTGATACACCTTCTGTAAATGAATCCCAAAAGGCATCCTTATCAGGTTCCCAAACTATCTCAACTGGCTGTACTCACTCAAAAGGAATGACAACAGCTTTCTAAACTGCTGGGCTCCTTCATTGTCATAGAGATTGAGCTCTGCAAACCTGTGAAGAAATTTTATTTTCATGCATGCAAAATTTTTTTTTCAGACATTACCTATAGGTGCAGATGGGGACACAGATTCATCCTGAAACATAGCTGTCCCTTCACCTGTACAGGCTGGTATAACACCAGTACTACTGCTAGCACTGCACCAATTGTATAGTTATTTTCCTGATACCTTCTGCCCTCACTTATAAACAAGGCTCCATGGTAATTAGGTGCCCCTATGATGGATATCTTCTCCCCTCTAGCCTACAGAAAGCAAATGGCTCTTTTCTAGGAGTAAAGTATGATGTCTAATTGGAGATCACCATCACTTCAGGCCAAAATGACAGCATTATTTGAAAACATCAAAGATACAACCCATATCTGCAGAGTAGATCATCTCAAACCTCAGTTGTGCTTTCATAAGAGAGACAAAACATACCCTTTTTGGAATCATACTCCCACACTGGGTGAATTCAACATAATATCAAGAATCTTCTTTTGGCTTTTCCCAGTTAGGGGTCACCACAGTGGATCACCTGTCTGCTCATGATTGGTAGTGGAGTTTTACAGTGTTGAGTTGCCAACCCAGCACCCAACCTTCCTCAGAAGGCACACACACGCACTCATGCCTAGGGCCAATTTAGTGTCCAATCCACCTACAGCATGTCTTTGGGATGTGGGAGGAAACCCATGCGACCACAGGGAGGACATGCAGACTCCACACAAAAGGCACCCCAGCCGAGGATCGAACCAGAGAAGGCTGCCCCAACTTAATATACAAATTTCTGTCTACAAATGCAGATACTGATTTGATATCTCCCTAGGACCACTGTTGTTGCAGCACCTCCAACTCGACACGGCAGGGGAAACATTCATATGCAATCTTCAGATCCACTAAACATATGCAGACCATACTGGCAAACTCCTGTGGCCCCTCAAGTATCTGTACAAAAACAACAAACTAATCCACTGTTCCAGAGCCAGGATGGACTCTGCACAGCTCTTCATAAATTAGAGTCTTGACTGCTGCATGAAGTCTTCTTTCTAGCTCTCTGGCAATAGACTTTCTGAAAGAGGTTCAAGAGCATAAGTTTTTTTTCCTAATTAGAACACAGCCTCCTGTCATCTGTTTTAAAAATCATGACCACTAACAAAGTTTTCCAATAAAAGATACTTTCAACAACTTCCATACAATACTGAAAATGTGGATTAAATATGACACCCCAATGAACCCAAAACCACAAGTTGATACTGGCACTACCTTCTCAAAAGAAAGCAGGCCTACCACATTCAAGAGTTCCTTAAAGTGTTTCTTCTATCCTGCCTATGATTAATTAATTACTTCATTCATTTATTCATTTATTCATTTAATTTGGTAGGTGGGCTTGTATGACCCTTTTTAGTCCCAGCTGCATGTCCCAGCAGTGAGGCGTATACATATATGCATTGTATATCTATTTATATATATCTACATTTTATATATATAGGTTCATAGGTTCATAGGTGTGTACTAGGCTAATGGCCCTGGAGCTTTACAAGCCTAGCCAATAGGATTGCATGATAGAGCAAAATCCCAAAAAGGGAAGGAATCTCTGATCAGTATTAGCAAAAAACTACGGGCACTCATAAAGTCGTCTAAGGCCAGCTTCGAGAGAAAAATTGCACAGGACACTAAGGATAATCACAAGGCTTTCTTTAGTTATGTTAGGAACCTGGGTGGGAATTCCCAGATATGCACAGAATTAGTCCAAAATGACAAAAAATACACCGAACCCACAGACATTGCCAACATCCTAGCTGACAGGTTCAGCGCAAACTTCTCCCCCCCTTCCCCACCAAAAGGGAAAATATCTATCCCAGCAGAGTGCTGCCCTCCTGACATCTCAGATGCTCAGGTAAGAGCCGCCCTCTCCAAAGCAAAAAATACAGCATCAATGGGACCAGACGGTGTCCCGGGCTGCGTCCTACATGAACTCCAAGAAGAACTAAACCCAAACATAAAACTACTGTTCAATCTCAGCCTTACTACAGGATATGTACCCAAAGAGTGGCGTACAGCAACAGTGGTCCCTCTCCACAAAGGTGGTGCCTCAACGGATCCTGGAAACTATTGCCCCATAAGCCTGACTAGCTTGGTCTGCAAAGCTATGGAAAGGATCATCATGGACCTCATAAATAAAGATATTGGGGACCTACAGACACTGGATCCTACCCAGTTCGGCTTTGTTAAGGGCAGATCCTGCCTCTTAAACCTGGTCAATTTCTTTGAAACAGTCACCAAGGCCATTGACTAGGGGAATGTGATCCACACTGCCTACCTGGACCTCACAAAAGCCTTCGATACAATACCCCACTCGGGCATTATAGATAAGCTCACCAGCTTAAATACAACCCCCTATGTCACTAGATGGGTTGCAAACTGGCTCAAGGACAGAACCCACATGGTTAGAATTGCTGGAGCCATGTCAGACTCCAAACCAGTTACAAGTGGCATCCCACAAGGCTCAGTCCTGGGTCCTCTCTTGTTCGGTATATATTTCTCGGAGGTACAGGCCAACACGGAAGGACTGTGGCTGACCAAGTTCGCAGATGACTGCAAACTGGGCGCCATAATCGACTCTCCAGCCAACACAAGCATCCTCCAAAAGGGCCTCATAGAAACAGACAACTGGTGCCAGTGCCATGGCCTCAAGCTAAACACCAAAAAGTGTATAGTCATCCCCTTCGACAAAAACAAAGTGCCCACAAATTACCACATAGATGGTAATCCATTAAGTACGGAAGAAGTAATTAGGGACCTGGGGACCCAAATTGATAGCAATCTCTCATTCGACAACCACATGGCCAAAGTGGTTAGAAAAACATTTTATATAGCCCACCTAATCATGAAGGGATTCACATCTAGATCAGGGGAGGTCATCATGCCTCTTTACTCATCCCTCATCAGGCCCATAATTGAGTACAATGCCCCTTTTGGGATGTACCTTACCAGACACCTGCAGCAACTGGAAAGACCCCAAAAGTACCTCACCAAGAGGATCAATGGACTCAAACAGATGCCATATGCTGCCCGGTTAAAGAAACTCCAGCTCTACTCAGTGGCATACCACCTGGTCAGAGGCGATCTGTGCCTGACCTATAAAGCCATGTCCAACCCGGAATTAATGGACACGCTGCACCTCAGAAAATCCAAATCCCATCGAGCTACGCGCTCGAGAGACTTGAACCTCAGCACTGAAATAAATAGGACATGCTGGAGGGACAGATTCATAACCCAGAGGCTCCCTTCACTCTGGAATAAAATCCCAGTCCAGGTTAGGCAGAGTCCCTCATTGACTCTCTTCAAGTGGAATCTTGATGAGTGGATGGGAGATCGTAGATTTACTCCGGGTATCACTTCTGTGTCACTGTTAGACAGAGGCACAGTATACTAACCTCGAAAAAGGGCATAGCAAAATTCATTTAAAATGGGTGACGAAAGCCAAACACACTCTGGATAGGCTTGTAAATGCCCTAGGGCAGATAACCTAGTATGAACCTATGAACCTAATCATGCCACCTGACCTTAGTTCCCAGTGCCTCTGTTGAGTAGAGCCACTGGAGTGATCCCTGAGGTGAATTTTCTATTTCCCATCCACTCATCAAGATTTCTCTTGAAGAGGGCCAGTGAGGTGCTCTGCTTGACATGTATGGGAAGTCTATTCCATAGCATGGGCAGTCTCTGGATTATGAACCTGTCCTTCCAGCATGTTCTGTTGATTGTGGTAATGGGGTTGAGGTCTCTGGGGTGTGTGATGCAGAGGGACTGGGTTTCTTTAGATGTAGCATTTCTAACAGAGCTGAGTCAGACATGGCTTTGTAAGTCAAGCAGAGATTGCCTCTAAGTAGGTGATATGAGACAGAGAATAGTTGCAGTTTTTTGAGTCTTTCCATATAGGCCAAGTGATTAAGGCCTAGGATCCTCTTTGTGAGGTACTTTTGTGGCCTCTCCAGTTGTTGCAGGTGTCTAGTGAGGTACATGCCAAATGGGGCATTATACTCAATGACTGGTCTAATGAGGGAAGAGTAGAGAGAGACGATGACCTCTTTCTTCCTGGATGCAAAACCCTTAGTAATGCGATGTGCCACATAGAAGGACTTTCTGACCACAGTGGCAATGTGGTGGCCAAAAGAGAAGTTGCTGTCAACCTGTGTTCCCAGATCTCTTATAATGCCTTCTGTGTAAAGTGGACTACCATCGATGTGGTAATTCAAGGGAACTGGGTTTTTCCCAAGTGGGATGATGACACATTTTTTGGCATTGAGCTTAAGGTCATGGTTCTAATGCCAGTCGTTGTTCTCAGTGAGGCCTTTCTGTAGGATGTCAGCATAACTTGGGGAGTTAATAATAGCTTCCAACTTGCAATTTTCTGTGAACTTTGTCAGCCAGAGTCCCTTTGTATTGGCCTGGACTTCAGAGAAGTAGATACCAAACAGGAGATGACCCAGGACCGAACCCTGTGAAACTGCACTTGTGACTGGTCAGCAGTCTGACTTGGAGTCAGCTACTTTCACACTGTGGGTTCAATCTGTGAGCCAGTTTGCAACCCACCTAGTGATATAGGGGTTGATGCCTAGCTTAGTGAGTTTTTCTATGATTCCTGAGTGGGGAATGGTATCAAAGGCCTTGGCCAGATCAAGGTAGGCTGTATGAACCACCTTGCCTTCATCCACAGCTCTGGTGACTGACTCAAAGAAGTTGACCAAGGTGAGCAGGCAGGATCTACCCTTCACAAAACCAAACTGTGTGGGATCCAGAGTTTGAAGATTCCCTATATCTTTGTTTATTAGGTTCATGATGATGCGCTGCATAGCTTTGCATATCAGACTCATCAGGCTAACGAGGCATTAGTTCCCAGGATCTGTAGTCGCTCCTCCTTAGTGGAGAGGGATGACTGTAGCAGTGCGTTATTCAGTAGGGGACAAAGCCTGAGGTGAGGCTGTCATTGACTAGGGCACACAAGTGAGGTGCCAGTTCACTCTGTGTTTCATATAGAACACAGCCAGAGATATTGTCTTGTCCCACAGAAGCTGTATTCTTGGCGTTGGACTGTGTTGCTTTAACCTGTGCAGCAGTAATACTGGGTGCCTGGCAATCTACTGGTATTGCAATTGATCCTTTGGTGGAGGAGAGAGTGGTAAAGTTGGCACTGAATCTGTTGGCCAGTATATTGGCAATATCTGTTGGCTCGGTATAGGAGGTATCATTGTGCAGTAGCTCAGAGCAAATCTGGGTATTGCCATGTAGATTCTTTACATAACTATAGAAGGCCTCCTGGTTGTCTTTACTATCTGCTTAAATTCTGTTTTCATAGCTAGCTTTAGAGGATTTGATGAGGGATCTCAACATTTTGTTGAGGCTGATAAGGGAGTTTTTCCAGTCTTGGGACTTCACCTTATTATGCATCAGTTTCCTCCTTCTGTTGTAGAGTTTGTTTATGGCAGGGGACCACCAGATTGGCTTCCTTTTATTGGAGGAGAGCATCTTGGTTCTATTGGGTATGGTGAGATCCATGCATTTGTGTATGTGTTCGTACAGTGCATTGGTGTATGATTCAGTGGTCATGCAACTATTCTCCATTTGCATGGGTGCCTTGAAGTTAGCCACCTCTGTTTTTAGGAGCCCAAAGTTAGCTTTGGAGAAGTTTTTCATGGTGGTTACCTTTGAGGGGGTGTGGGAGGGATGTGGATTTCCAAGGTGATTAGTTTGTGGTCATATCTAACCATGGAGGATTTGACTATTGGTGTAGAGCAATGGTCGTCCATGTAAGTAATGACCAGGTCAGGAATGTTGCTACCTCTAGTGGGGGTAAGAATGAGCTGGTCCAGGGCATTAGAATTAATGAATTCTGGGAAACATTGGGCAAGTTTATTGGTACATGAGTAGTTTTCCCAGTTAATGGAGGGGTAGTTAAAGTCGCCCAGTATGACAGTGTTAGGTTGGACCCTAATATTCTCCAGGGTGCTTAGGAAAGTGGAGTGTGAACCTTGGGACATGGTTGGGGACCTATAGCAGGCTACAACCTAAATCTCTGTCTTACTCAATGTTAGCTGCACCTGACGTATCTCTGACACATTACACTGAGCTACCAGTCTGGAGGTGTATGCATCCTTTATGAATATGGAAACACCATCCCCCTTGGAGCTTCGGTCCAAATTCTGAGACCGAAAGATGTGGGATGAGTTATAGCCTGGTAGTGCAGGGGTGCTTTCTACTGCCTTGAACCAGGTCTCTGTTACAGCACAAATGTTGATGTTGTCCATTTTAAGGAGTGCTTCAAGCGAGTGCATTTTGAAATTTAGACTTCTAGCGTTGAGCAGCATGACCCTCAGATTGCATTTGTTTGTAGCTGTTACAGTGGTAATTTGGTCTTTGGAGCACTGCCTAAAAAAGGCATTATAGGGTTGGCAAGAGCCTTGGCCAGTACCCAGAAGCCCAGCGGTGACAGATGCAGGACATCTCTGGCAAAGCATCGAGGTCTGACATATACTGGATCCCCTTAGAATGACATCAGAAACTTAGCCAATTGTTGAAATCAATCATTTTCTGCTTGTATTGTGGTATCATTCTGGGTGATGGTAAGATGCTACTCAGGACTAGGGTCATACCCGCCTGGGCTGCATAATATGAGAGCTCCTCCATGTCTCTTTTCATGTTTCCTAAACCTGACTGACTTCTTTGAAGCAGTCACCAAAGCCATAGACGTGGGTAAGGTGGTTCACACAGCCTATCTAGATCTCGCCAAGGGTGTTGACACCATCCCCTACTCTGGAATTATAGATAAACTCACTAAACTAGGTATAAATCCCTATGTCACAAGATGGGTTGCCAACTGCCTCACTGACAGAACCCACACTGTGAAAGTAGCAGACTCCAAATCCGACTTCATACCAGTGACAAGTGGAGTACCACAGGGTTCAGTCCTGTGACCTCTCCTGTTTATCTACATTTCTGAACTACAGGCTAACACAGAAGGTCTTTGGCTAATGAAGTTCACAGATGACTGCAAACTAGGAGCCATAATTGAAACTCCTAACGATGTGGACATCCTACAAAAGGGCCTCACTGATACAGATGCCTGGTGTCAAAGCCATGGCCTCAAGCTCAATGCCAAAAATGCATTGTCATCCCCTTTGGTAAAAACTCTGTACCTATGAGCTACCACATAGGTGGTTGTCTACTTAACACTGAAAGTATGATAAGAGACCTTGGGACACAGGTGGACAGTAGTCTCCCTTTGATAATCACATTGCCACAGTAGTTAGGAAATCCTTCTACATGGCACACCTCATCACAAAAGGTTTCTCATCCAGGAAAAAAGAGGTCATTGCTCCCCTCTACTTGTCACTCATTAGACCCAATATACGGTACAATGCCCCTTTTGGTATGCACCTCACATGACATCTACAAGTACCGGAAAGGCCGCAGAAATACATCACAAAGAGGATTACTGGCCTCAAACAGATGCCCTACGCAGACCGTCTCAAAAAACTCCAGCTTTACTCCGTCGCCTACTCAGAGGCGATCTCTGCCTAACATACAAAGCTATGTCAAACCCAGAGCTGTTGGACATGCTCCACTTAAAGAAATCCCAATCCCTCCATGCTACACGCTCTAGGGACCTAAACCTTGTCACCACAATAAACAGAACATGCTGGAGGGATAGATTCCTGTCCTAGAGACTTCCCATACTCTGGAACAAACTACCTATCTATATCAAACAAAGCTCCTCATTAGCACTCTTCAAAAATGTCTTGATGATTGGATGGGAAATAGGAAATTTACCCCAGGGATCATCTCTGTGGCTCTGCTTGACAGGGGCACAGGAAAATAATTTTCTTGGGTGGCGAAAGCCAGGGTACCTTTTTGGCTAGGCTTATATAGGCCCTAGGGCCGATAGCCTAGTATCTACCTATGAACCTATGTAGTTCATGGAGGTATGTCTCAGATCATTCACACCGACATGTACAGAGTCATATTTGTACCAGTTGCTGAGGGACCTGAGTGCATGCATTATGTGGCGGATCCTGGCATCTGACAAGCAGATGACTGTTACTTTCTCCTTATTCAACCTAGTGAGTGGGACATCCATACACATATATATATAGGTTTGTTTATATATATATATATATATATATATATATATATATATATATATATATATATATATATATGTGTGTGTGTGTGTGTGTGTGTGTGTGTGTGTGTGTGTGTGTGTGTGTGTGTCTGTGTGTGTGTGTGTATTGTGAATGACCAAACCACAATAATGTCAAATTCATAACATCGACAAA
The DNA here is from genome assembly GCF_019279795.1 of Protopterus annectens. Lineage (NCBI taxonomy): Eukaryota > Metazoa > Chordata > Ceratodontiformes > Protopteridae > Protopterus > Protopterus annectens. The sequence goes on along the minus strand of NC_056732.1, from coordinate 1,280,951,434 downwards.
ATAAGTTCAATCATCCAAAATACCAAAAAAAAAAAAAGAAATATAATAATATATAAAGAGGAAAACTATTTCCTCTCTCAATTTTAAAACTGAAACCCCCTCTATAACACTAGCCTCAAATCTGCCTGAATAGTAACAGTGTTGCAGGAAGGGTTTAATGAAGTTAAGGTGTAGGGTTAGGGTTGGCAGAAGAGGCAGCATTAGGGTTAGGGTTAGCACCCATTACTAAAGAGGGCAGAGACTATACCCCCTGTACCACCTTAGAAATGGCTGTAAACCCTAACCCTATCAGTGCCCCTTCCCCCGACCCTAACCATAGACCTTCCCGTAATGCTACCACTACACAAGACAGACTCAGAGACACAAACACTTACAAACTCACGCAAGCAACACTACGTCTAGTCCCCTAATCTAACCTTTACCCTTACCCTAAAATACATAAGCTCACACACAAACACACAACACCTGTCCTTCACTCATCTCTGACCCTAACCCTAACCCTAGCTCACATACACACGCACCCACACTCTCACTCCCCCAAACCCACTTACCTGCATTGACAGTCTGTGACATCAACATATTTACCATATGCACATCCATAATGTTGATATTAAATCACACCCCTGTGTTTATCAAACATATATATATATATATATATATATATATATATATATATATATATATATTTTTTTTTTTTTTTTTTTTTTTTTTATAGGATCATATGAGGTTACTAGGCTAATGGCCCTGAGGCCCTTACAAGCCTCTCCAAGAGTTTATCCCCTAAAAGAAACCTCAGTGAGCACCTGTTACCCCTGTCAATGAGAGACACAGGTGGAACCCCTTGGACAAATTTGTGGTTTCCCATCCTCTCATTAAGGTCGGGCTTGAAGATGGTCAGTGAAGTATTCTGTTTGACATGTATGGGAAGTCTATTCTACAGACAAGGCAGCCTCTGGGAGACAAACCTGTCTCTCCAGCCGATTTTGTTGATGTCACTTATTAGATTCAGTTCTTTTGAGCAGGTAATGTGCAAGGAGTTAGACTTATGGATATGGAGCATCTCTAGCAGGGCAGGGTCCAAGACTGCCTTATAGGCGAGACACATATCACCTTTGAGCAACTTGTACAATACCAAGTAGAGTGATAATGATTTGATCATGTCCACATATGACAGTTTTTGGAGGCCATGGATTCTCTTTGTGAGGTATTTCTGTGGCCTTTGCAGTTGGTGCAGATGTTTGGAGAGGTACATACCAAACGGGGTGTTATACTCAATTATTGGTCTAATGAAGGAAGAGTATAGAGAGGTAATAACCTCCTTTTTTCTGGATACAATCCCTTTTCTTATGAGATGAACCAAGTAAAAGGCTTTTCTGACAACTGCCGCTACATGATGGTCGAATATGTGATTGTTATTAACCTGAGTACCCAGGTCTCTCACCACAGGTTGTGTGCTTAGGGGGTTGTCGGGGTTTTTTTGGTAATCAGTAGGGGCTGTGTTTTTGCCAAATGGTATGGTGATAAATTTCTTGCATTTAGCTTGAGGCCATGATGTTGTCACCAGTCATTAGTTGCTGTGAGACCCTCTTGCAGTATGTTAACTTCATCTGTGGAGTCAATGACAGCACTCAACTTACAGTCATCTGCAAACTTAGTCAGCTATAGGCCTTTTGTCTTTACCTGGACCTTTGTGAAGTTGATGCCAAAGAGTAGGGGTCCCAGGACAGATCCATGGGGAACTCCACTAGTGACAGGTCTGCTATCAGAGGTGGAGGCACCTGTTTTGACCTTGAGGGTCCTTTCAGTGAGCCAGTTGGCTACCCACATGATGATACAGGGATTTATGCCAAGTTGTATTATTTTTTTGATGATGCCTGAGTGGAGGGTTGTGTCAAAGACCTTGGTCAAGTCAAGATAAGCTGCATGTACTGACTTTCCCTCATCCAGGGCCTTGGTGGCAGTCTCAAAGAAGTCAATCAGGTTCAACAGGTAAGATCTGCCCTTGACGAATCCGAACTGGGTAGGGTTAAGTCCTTGGAGACTGCCTGTGTCCTTTTTTATGAAATCCATAATAATACCTTCATGGCTTTACAAATCAGACTTGTCAAGGTAATGCAGCAATAGTTTCCAGGGTCACTAGTGGCACCACCTTTGTGCAGAGGATGACAATCCCAGTTCTCCACTCTGCTGGATTGAAGTCTGTACTTAGGCTGTGACTGAATAGTGTGCTCAATGGTGAAGATAGTTCTTGCTGTAGATGGTGCAGAATACAGCCTGGGATACTATCAGGTCCCATGGAAGCTGTGTTCTTTGCCTTGGATAGGGCCTTTAACAATTGATCTACAGAGATGTGAGGTGCAGGACAAGTATCACGGATGTTGAAAGGGCCTTTGGGGGAACAAGTGGGTGATGTTTGCACTGAACCTATCTGCTAGTAGGTTGGATAAGTTAACAGGAGCAGTGTAAGGGATGTTTATTTTTATTTTATTTTATTTTACATTTGATAACCGGGATACTCCAACTGGACATGTGTCCACTTACAGCGGAGGCCCGGGGAGAAAAGTTCCAATTCTTATACAGAAATAGCGAAGAAAAAATAGCTCTACAAGGCTTATGTAGAATATTTAACATTGATTATAAAAGTATTATTTTTACATACAAAACTGTACAACAACTTAACAATTAGAATCACCATGTTTTTATATATCTTACATTGAAAAATAAGGATGAGGCATGCTTTGTACAATATTACAAAGAAAACAGAAGGAAAAAAAAACAACTAGCAGGTAGCTGGTCATTTGTACCTTTACTGGTATGAAGACAAGAGTTGGAAAATTTGACTCAAAGTGTAGGGAATTACTAGTAGTGGGAGTTCCTGAAACTGGTTACAGAAACAGCAGGAACTGCCTATTGTATCAATGTAGAGTGAGTTCCTGAGTGCATGGCAACACAGGAGATTGTATCTACACAGTAATAGGCTGTTTTGAATATGTTCTTAAGTGATGCATGAGCACAACCAGAAATTTAATAGGTGTGTCTTGAGATGGTGTTTGAACAGTAGAGGTGAAGAAGCTGAGGTCAGGGAGGTAGAGAGGTTGTTCCAGTTTCTGGCAATGTTGTGGGAGAAAAGAGCTTTTCCTGAAGAGTTATTAGCTTTTTCAATACAGAGGAGAGTTTTTTCTGAGGAACGGAGTAGGCGGTTTGCTGTGTACCTGGTTAGGAGTTTGTTTAGAGATGGAGTTTTGTCAGGATGTTTTACAGTATTGTAGGCAATTATCAGTTGTTGATAGTTAATTAGTTGGGGGAGTTCTAACCATTTAAGTTCTCGTAGTGCCTGGCAATGATTAAAGGAACAGGATACTGTTAAGTATTAATTCAGAACAAATCTGGGTTTTGCCATGGAGATTCCTGACATAACTGTAGAAGGCTTTGTGATTTCCCTTTGTTTGTTTTATTTGTTATTTATATATATATATATATATATATATATATATATATATATATATATATATATATATATATAAATGGGTCTACTTCTGTTTATCGAAAACACACATTCTCGACAAACAGAAGATCAAACCCACTTAAGCAAAAGTACACCACATTGAAAGTGTACTTTCATAAAAGCCAATTCAGCGAAGCATGTTACAGTGGGGATGAGGAAATATATACTTTTCCTCACTGTAGTGTGATCTTGGAGTTAGTATATTTAAGTAGGTGGGATTGGAGCACAGCCCCCCACATGGGGGGTGCAGGGGTGCTAGCCCCCCCTGCAAAATAGTGTTTAAAGTTTTTTTTTTCTGATTCACTGAATCGGCTTTTGCAAAAGTGCACTTTGGATGTAGTGCACTTTCGCTTAAGTGGGTGTCTACGTTTCTTGTTCGAGATTTTGAAATTTTGATCAAGAAATGTAGACCCATACAAATAAACACACACACACACACACACACACACACACACACACACACACACACACACACATACACACACACACACACATGCACACGCATACACAGTTAAAGGTTTAACATAGACAAACACACACTGCAAAATGATATATCAGTGTGATCACATCATATGTCAGATACTTGTAGATATTAGTAATGACCAAGTTAAGAAACAAAGTTGACTCTTATGTAAAACAAGTATTAGGTTACTTATGTACACTGCTACCTCTACTTATGTACACCGCTACTTATACTTATGTACACCGCTACCTCTGCTTATGTAGCAGCTACCTCCACTTATGTACACTGCTACCTCTACTTATGTGCATCACTACCTCTATTTATGTACCCCGCTACCTCTACTTATGTACACCGCTACATCTGCTTATGTACACCGCTACCTCCACTTATGTACACTGCTACCTCTGCTTATGCACACTGCTACCTCCACTTATGTACACCACTACCTCCAACTATGTACACTGCAACTTATGCATACCATTACCTCTACTTATGTACACTGCAACCTCTACTTATGTACACCACTACCTCTGTTTATATACACCACTACCTCTACTTATGTACACCACTACTTCTGCTTATGTACACCACTACCTCCACTTATATACACCACTACCTCCACTTATGTACACTGCAACTTATGTACACCACTACCTCTACTTATGTACACCACTACCTTTACTTATGTACACCACTACCTCTACTTATGTACTCCGCTACCTCTACTTATGTACTTCGTTACCTCTACTTATGTACACTGCTACCTGTACCTATGTACACTGCTACCTCTACTTATATACACTGCTGTTTACGTACACCACTACCTCTTGTTATGTATACCGCTACCTCTACTTACATACACTGCTACCTCTGCTTATGTACATTATGCATAACTGTAGTTAGATTGTCTTTGTGTTCCCTCAATCAGTATGAAAAAGATCAAAAATGTCCTTTCAGAGGTACAAGACCCCTAAAGAATAAAACAAGAAAAGTCCTTTAAGAGTTAAAAAAATATCTTCAGCTAAGCAAAGAACTAATGGGTTTTTGCTCTTTCAACATCTGTGGTAAACTGCAGCAAGCAGTTCACTAACTATAAAAAAAACTTTCAGGCTGGGAAAATACCTACTATGTATTAACATAATAGTTCTTTGTTAAATTGTCTCAAATGCTATTGCTACATTGTAGCAAAGAGCTATAGTAGTCCCTTGCAACCATTCCTAACACACAAATAATGAATGGATGTCATTATTGTGACTGCTTAAATGATTGCCAATGCTACTTGGAGGGACCAATCGGCACCTCAGCTATACTGCCAATCACACCCCCTAACAACTTATACCCAGAGCAATTACCCTCTTTTCCCACCCTTCCTGCAGCTTTAACACTATAGTACTGCTACATAAGTAACATTGTAGCAGCAAGGTTTTAAAATATCCTATAGTATGAGTGGCATATTTACAATTGAAAGATAGACATATGTATTTATAAGTGTTTTGTGTCAACTTATGAAAAATGCATAATTCTGTTCTGATTTCTTTGGTTGTGATGGATTGTTTAGAGTTTGTTGCACGTATTCTTTGTCCAGAAAGCAGCTGAGGGTATATTTTTTCTTCAGATACTGCAAGAGCATTGCTATAAATAGGGAGGTATAGTGATTCTTTTCAGACATCTGTAGGGAGATGGTTCTGTTTGGGTGGAGCTTCTTTAGTAAAGCTCTTACCACCGACTGCAAACCAGAAAAGGGGTTTCTGTAGTATAAGAGCATTATCATTTTGTGTCCTATTGTACTTTAGACAGAATTTAATAGATAGCTTCTTAGCAAGAGAAGGGCAGCAGTTATTTAGTAACTTAAATGTAAGGGTGGAGAGGATTAGTGTGTCTCTAACTGAAGCTGGTTACCATCTTGCCTTTTGAAGAGTTGCACAGTATTGTTCATTTCTAGGAGATAGTATAATAAGTTTGCATCTATTGTTTATTGATTCTCATAAGATGTGAGGTTGTTTATTGATTCTTGTAAGATGTCAGTGTTATGAGGTGACTTACGTGTTATGGCTGGGAGGCATAATCAAGATGGGATGAATACCTTAATGGTTGGCGCTCACTTTAAATAAGGATTGAGACTGTTAGAAATAAAGTAACAGAATTTAACCTGTTTATTCACTTTACCTGTAAATAGGCCACAATGGACTTTAATAACATATTAAGAGGTTATCCCCAGTCATCAAAATAATTTATTTACAGCAGGATATCTCAGCAACATTTCTGTCAAGGCTGATTTTGTTTTGATTTTATATATATATATATATATATATATATATATATATATATATATAAAATATATATATATATATATATATATATATATATATATATATACATAAAAATCAAAACAAAAACAGCCTTGACAGAAATGTTGCTGAGATATCCTGCTGTAAATAAATTATTTTGATGACATATGACATCCATAATATATATATTGTAAGGTGTTCCAAACAGCGTAGTGGCAGTTTGAGTGTCATATACTTGCAAGAGAACCAATAACAAAGTAGATTCCCCAGTGTCTCCAACTGAGGTCATACATTTACAGCCTTAATGAGAGCAGCCCAGTTGCAAGTCAAGAGATGATGTTTCACCACATCAGTAAGGTCATCTGAAAGGTATTCTCTGTGTTATGCTAAACCACTTCTCACACCTGGGTCTGTGCTTTACTGTCTGCCACAGGTGTTATATTCTTGGCCTGCCAGTTTCTATTGGTCAGTTTTGGAGATCCTAGCTAGCACTGACAGATGAACTCTTTTGTTGACCTATTGCTTTGACCATTACTGGTGATAACTACCAGGCCTTAGGCCTTCCACTGTGACAAACATCAGATATCTTTCTGCCATTGTTAACTGTTACCAGCAAAGCTACTGAGGCCTTGAAGAAGGTCACTTTGTAGTCCGGGTCTCTGACCTCCATTACTTTCTTATATATGTTATACAGGACTTTGTTAGTGGCTGTAACTAGTAATAGCTTTAGCGAAGACATACATATTAATATGGAACCATACCTTTCAGCAGTCTGTACTGCAGTGGTGGTGCTGCGGTAGCATTGTCGCCTTACAATAAGACATTGTCCTGTTCGATTCTCAGCTAGAGCGTCTTCTGTGTGGAGACATGCGTGAATGGGTGTACCTTCGTTGAAGGCTGTGCGTCAGGGCCGGCAACTCTGCACGTAAAAAAATCGACCAGGTTTAAGAGGCAGGATCTGCCCTTAACAAAGCCGAACTGGGTAGGATCCAGTGTCTGTAGGTCCCCAGTATCTTTATTTATGAGGTCCATGATGATCCTTTCCATAGCTTTGCAGACCAAGCTAGTCAGGCTTATGGGGCGATAGTTTCCAGGATCCGTTGAGGCACCACCTTTGTGGAGAGGGACCACTGTTGCTGTATGCCACTCTTTGGGTACATATCCTGTAGTAAGGCTGAGAATGAACAGTAGTTTTATGTTTGGGTTTAGCTCTTCTTGGAGTTCATGTAGGACGCAGCCTAGGACACCGTCTGGTCCCATTGATGCTGAGTTTTTTGCTTTGGAGAGGGCGGCTCTTACCTGAGCATCTGAGATGTCAGGGGGGCAGCACTCTGCTGGGATAGATATTTGCCCTTTTGGTGGGAGGGGGAGAAGTTTGTGCTGAACCTGTCAGCTAGGATGTTGGCAATGTCTGTGGGTTCGGTGTATTTTTTGTCATTTTGGACTAATTCTGAGCATATCTGGGAATTCCCACCCAGGTTCCTAACATAACTAAAGAAAGCCTTGTGATTATCCTTAGTGTCCTGTGCAATTTTTCTCTTGAAGCTGGCCTTAGACGATTTTATGAGTGCCCGTAGTTTTTTGATAATACTGATCAGAGATGCTTTCCCTTTTTGGGATTTTGCTCTATCATGTAGTAGCTTGCTCCTTCTATTGTATAGTTTATTTATGGCTGGGGTCCACCAGACAGGACGTCTGCCTTTGATATCTGAGATTATCTATTATAATGCCTAAAAGTTTACTGTGAGCTATAGTTTCAATGAGAGTATTATCTGCTGACTTTATGGTAAAAAATTGCTTTTGATTTTAGGAACTTTTTGAGGTAAAAAGCATTAACTTAGTTTTCTTGAGGTTGAGTAGGAGGTTTGATTCTTTGAGCCATATTTCTACAGATAAGAAAGATTTTTGGTAATGTTTTAGAGCTTATTTATTGTTGAGGTTGCACATATTAATGTTGAGTCATCTGTATACTGAACTAGACTAGTATGGGGAGTGGTGGTGGTGTAGAGGTCATTAATAAATATATTAAATAGTAGAGGACCCAGGACAGAGCCCTGAGGGACACCTGTAGAAACTGGTTGAAAGGATGAATAGGTTTGTTGCCATTTAACATCTTGTTGACTTCCAGATAGGTAACTAAGGAACCACAGCAAGGAGTACTGTGAACGTCCTACTGTGGAGAGTCAAATGAGAAGTTGCTGGTGTGAGACAGTATCAAATGTCTTTGACAAGTCTAAGAACATGGTGGACACAAGCAGACCTTAGTTTCTATGTCAGTTTATTATACTGGTAAAATGTAGTAGAGCAGTAGTGATGCTGTGCTGTGGTCTAAAGCCATGTCTGGTTTCTGAGGGCAAGTTATTTGAGCTTAGGTATTGTATCAGCTGCATATGATGCATTCTCTAATATTTTGGAGAGGGGGTGAAAATTGCTATCGGTCTGTAGTTATTAAACTCTGCAGATGTGCTGCATCAACAGATAGATAGATAGATAGCTAGATAGCTAGATAGATAGATAGATAGATAGATAGATAGATAGATAGATAGATAGATAGATAGATAGATAGATAGATAGATAGACAAATAGATAGAAGGATAGATAGACAGATATGGAGTTGTATTATCTGGTCAAAATGCCATATGACTGCATTTTAAAGAATCAGATCATGGAATACCGAGCTGGCTTCTCCTCTGAAAAACATCAACACTAACAGTAGTGTTTTTGCAGGGAAGCAAGCCCCCTTGTAACCTCCTATCTGCATATTATGAATACCAGCTCTGAGATTGCTTTTCAATGGGGAAAATACAAACATCCTACCCCAAAAATTACCAGGTTTCATAGGAGAAACCAGTTCAATGTTCCATGATTGAATGTTTTAAAATGCAGTCATATAACAAACACACACACACACACACACACACACACACACACACACATATATATATATATATATATATATATATATATATATATATATATAATTGTATATCTGTATATACATTATATCTATATAAAGGTTGACAGACGAGATCAGACAGGAGTCCCCGTGGACTATGATATTTGCAGATGACATTGTGATCTATAGTGAGAGTAGGGAACAGGTGGAGGAGACCCTAGAGAGATGGAGATATGTTCTAGAGAGAAGAGGAATGAAGGTCAGCAGGACTAAGACAGAATATATGTGTGTAAATGAGAGGGAGGATAGAGGAATGGTGAGGATGCAAGGAGTAGAGGTGACGAAGGTGGATGAGTTTAAATACTTGGGGTCAATAGTTCAGAGTAACGGTGAGTGTGGAAGAGAGGTGAAGAAGAGAGTACAGGCAGAATGGAATGGGTGGAGAAGAACGTCAGGAGTGATTTGTGACAGACGAGTACCTGTAAGAGTGAGATGGAAGGTCTTCAAGAGGGTAGTGAGACCAGCTATGTTATATGGGTTGGAGACAGTGGCATTGACAAAAAGGCAGGAGTTTGAGCTGGATGTGGCAGAATTAAAGATGTTAAGATTTGCACTGGGTGTGACGAGGGTGGACAGGATTAGGAATAAGTATATTAGAGGGTCAGCCCAGGTTGGAAGGTTTGGAGACAAAGCCAGAGAGGCACGACTATGTTGGTTTGGACATGTGCTGAGGAGGGAGTATATTGGGAAAAAGATGCTAAGGATGAAGCTACCAGGTAACAGGAAAAGAGGAAGGCCTAAGATAAGGTTTATGGATGTGGTGAGAGAGGACATGCAGGTGGTTGGTGTGACAGAGCAAGATGCAGAGGACAGGAAGAAATGGAAACAGGTGATCTGCTGTGGCAACCCTTAACGGGAACAGCCGAAAGATGATGATGATATATATATATATATATATATATATATATATATATATATATATATATATATATATATATATATATATATACACACACACACACACACACACACACACACACACACACACACACACACACACACACACACATACACACATGGATCTACCTGACTACATCGACAATTCACAACACCGACACTTACTTCACCGACACCACATAATCGACAGTTCACAAACACGACACTTCATACACTGGACACATCATAACAACAAACAAAACAAATCCCCTGTCCAAAACCCACACACACAACACAAGCACACCAAAATCCTTACAAACTAACACTAACCCTTACATACACAACTATCTACAACCCTAACCGAAACCCTAACCCTAAGGTCCGTCACTATCGCACACTCACCTAACCCGCGCCCTAACCCTAACTCACTTAACCCGCCCCAACCCAAAAAATATCACTACTGCACCCTTACCTACCCCACGCCCTAACCCTAACTCACTTATCCCACCCCTATCCCTACGGACCGTCAACATCACACACTTACCTTACTCGCACCATTACCTAACCAGCGTCCTAACCCTAACTCACTTATCCCACCCCTATCCCTACTGACCGTCAACATCACACACTTACCTTACTCGCACCCTAACGGCCATCACTACCACATACTTACACATCCTTTCCCCATCTCGGTGTTCTCAGCGTCGGTGTCTTCCTCCATCGGTCTTTTGCCTTGTCGATCTTCTGGCGCTTTGTCGATGTTCCGACGTGTCGATCTAGTCAGGTAGATCCACACACATATATGTATAAATTCATAGATTTTCAGATTCATAAATCAGGTTCTTATTAGCTTGTTTAACCTAGAGGATCATAAGAAGTCTAGTCGTGCATTCCCTTAAAGTTTTTTTGCCTTTGTATATAAAATAACCCAGACCAAAAGAACATTTTTGTAAGTTCAAAGAGACAATTAAGGCAGGACTTATACAGGTTTATTCACTAATTTGCATATTTGAATAAAAAAATAATTGTCTTCTTGGCTTTCAGTTTGAAGCAAAACAAATCAATTGCCTTTAATTAATTACTTCTAACCAACAGTTTTAAGTCCACACAGCCTCTATAGGATATAGGTTATCTTTTGAAAAAGAAAGTCCAGGGTTGCTGGCCTCTCCCTGCGCTAGTTTCCAGCTCTATAAATCCACAGGTTAGCCCCAACACAGCAGTCACATGTCACACTTACAGGGTCTTCCTTTATAGGTTCATAGGTATGTACTGGGAAATCTGTCTACAGACCATTTCAAGCCTAGTCAAAAACCCTGTCCAAAAGTTCCCTCTAGTCTCAAGGAGAGTAAGACATGATACACTAGGAGATAAGTTAAGGCTGCACATCCAGTTATCTAGGTTTACCTTGAAGGTGGCAAGAGTGCTACTCTGTTTGACATATAGTAGAAGGTTGTTCCAGAGGTGATGGATATGTTGGGATATAAATCTATCACACCAATGTGTTTTATTTACCTGCTGATGAATGTTTATTTCCTTAAACTAAGTATTTGCAGTACCATTAGCTCTGCAACTGAACAGCAGGTCAAATAGGGTTAGATCTTTTATGGTTTGAATGGCTAGAGATAGTGCTCCATGGAGAGTCTTTAAGAGACTGAGTACAGAGAAAGGGTTGTCAGTCTCTCCTAATAGCTAAGATTTTTAAGGCCACTAATCCTTTTAGTTATGAATCTCTGTGGTTCCTCAAGTTGTGTGATATGTTTAGATAAATACATGTCAAAAGGTGCATCGGTCTGCTAAAATATGAGTAAAGGGGAATAATTAAGGTTTCTTTGGATATAGTAGAGATGGCTTTGTAAATTAGATTTGCCAAATAAAAGGATTTCCAAACTAATATGGAGACATGATTGTCAATTAATAAAGAATTGAGACCATTGTCCTTGCACCAATTGTTAACATGGTCTAACCCATGTTGGAGGAATTGTAATTCAGTTACAGATTGGAAAACAACACCCATGATCTTCCAGAATTATCAATATGAGTTCTCAGGTCCCTTATAATAGTGTCTGACTAGAGGGATGTATCTCCTATATGGTAACTGAAACTGCTCTGTTACCAAATTGAACTATGCTATATTTTTTAATTAAATTTGAGACCACTGTCCTTGCACCAATTGTTAACATAGTCTAACCCATGTTGGAGCAATTGTGAGTCAGTTGCAGACTGGAAAACAACACCCATGATCTTCCAGGGGAGGAATTAACTTCCTGATTTTAGTACTCCAGGCTATTCCTTTTATGCCCCAGTAATTTTGAACTATACCTCTGTAAGACTATTCTACAATCCACACTGCAGTGCACTTAGAAGCACACTCCATATTATCCAAATTCAGTATATTAAACTTTCCCCTTCCCAGCACAAAAGGAGGATTTTTGACTAAAACTGATGCATTATAGGCTGTCAATAGTTCATTAGAATCATGGTTCACTATATAATAGAACGATTAAACACCAACAACACAATTTCATACTGACATCAGTTTGTCTACTGTATTTATTTATTTATTTATTTATTTGTTTGTTTGTTTGTTTGTTTGTTTATTACCATTTGTTTATTGGGATGGTCTGACTGGGCACTCAAGCCCATTTTTAGCAGAGGCCTGCAGAGAAAAGCTCCATTAATGAAAATACAATAATTAGAAAGAATTTACACAGAAAAAAGAACCAGTTTCTTAAAAGTAGAGATAGGGTTTTAGAATCATCCAGTGGGTAATATAATCAAGACAGAGTTTAAAACAATTTGATTTCTGTAGGAGTATTATGCAATAATAAACAGGTTGCATTTACATATACAGCAATATACGAATCTCATTTACAAAGGAGAGATGAAAAGCAGTATATAGTTATAAATATAGACAGCATTTATTTACATTTACAGGATAAGGTAGGAGAGCTGGAAAGTTATGCGCTGATGATAATCTAGACATTTGACAGAGACAGAGACAAGCAGTTAGGATGTGAACAAGAAATGAGCCAGTGGGAGTCTTGGTGCTGTTTTAGGTTGTGCTTAATGCTAGATACACAACTGTCCTGTTTTAGTGGTATAGGCAGGGAGTTCCACTGTCTGGTGACATTGGCTGTGTATAGTGAATCTCCTGCTGTTTTACAAAATTTGGAAGTTATTAGTAGGCTTTCATTACTTGAGCAAGGGCAACATGGTGGGGAGTAGTGCTTGAGAATGCTTTGTAGAGAAGGGCATGTATGTGTGGCTTGTGTATTATTTTGTAGGCAATTTGAAGTTGAGTGTGTGTAAGGTGAATAGGTAGTTCTAACCAATTGAGCTTCTTTAGTTGCTAAGCAGTGGTTTGTAGGACAGGAAGCATTACCTGCAAACTTGGCATGTTTTGTTAAAACATGCCTATAATTTATTTAGTGGGGTGGCTTGAATGTTGGTTAATATGGGTGATGCATAGAGAAGAGGGGAGAAGGTAGAATGATATTAAGGATTTTCTTGATAAATCTGTGATGTGGCATTTGTTTTAGTAGAGGAAGCCCAGTTTTGATGAGTTTTCTTGATGGCTGGGGTGATATACTTGTCAAATTTTAGGTTATTGTCTATTATGACTCCCAGTAGTTTGGTATTTGTTATGGGCTCTATGGTGGTGTTGTTTGTTGAAGTAATATTAAAGGGTGTACAAGTTGTTGAAAGAGTTCTGGATGTGAAAAACATTAATTTTATTTTTTTTGACATTTAGGTTTAGCCAATGAGGCTTTAGCCATGATTCTATGGAAGTGTAAGGAGTCTTGAGTCATTTGTTGAAATAGTGGAAGAGTTGAGGCTGAACAGATGATGCTGGCATTGTTGGCATTTTGTGCTAAAGTGGCAGATTTGCTAGCTTTGTGGAGGTTGTTTATGCAAATATTGAACATTTCTGGACCTAGAATTGACCCTTGCAGTACATCAATGGAAATAGGGATGAAGGAGGATAAGTCCTGATTCCATTTTGTGGCCTGTTGTCTATTAGAGAGATAGCTACAGAACCAGGTAAGAGCTTAATGAGACAGTGATAAGGAAAATAGTTCATCAATTAGGAGTTAGTGGGATACTGTGTCAAATACTTTAGACTGATCCAGGAATAGGGAGGATATTAGGTTACCACTGTTTCTGCTGGGATTTATGGTTTCTGAGAAACTAATCAGAGCGGCTGTTGTGCTGGGGTGTGGTTGAAAGCCATGTTGTATCAGGGAGAGTTGTTTGTTGTTTATGAGATGGGTTACTACCTGGGAGTGTATACATCTTTCTAAGACTTTGGAAAGAGTGGACAGAATTGCAATGGGGCAGTAGCTGGAGAGTTCTGTGGCAGTAGCTGGAGAGTTCTGTGGCTGATCCACCTTTGTGAAGTGGTATAATATGTGATTTTTTTTCCAAATACTGGGTATATAGTTTTCTGTGATAGATCTATTTATGAGTATTGAAATGAGGTAAGCCAGAACATCAGCAGCTAACTTAAGGTACTTGGGCGGGAGCTTGTCAGCAGCTGGTGCAGTGATGTCCAGTTTTTGAAGGTACTTTTTGATAATTGAGGTGGGTATTTGGTAGAAAGAAAAAATAGTTGTACTATGAGTATTGTTGATGGGGACAGAGAGAGAGAGAGATGGGATGGTGGATTAAATTCTGGTAGAGTGAGGACATATTGATTGAAGTGTGTATTGAACTGTGTGGTATGGGGTCTGTGTCATTGTTTCTGATAGGAGATGGGATGGTAGTTTGACCGAGGTACAGTAAGGCTTTTATGGTTGTCCAGAATTGCTTGGGATTGTGGTGATGATTGCCTTGAAGTGAGCGAAAGAATGCAATTTTGTCTAGTTTGGCCTGTTGTTTGCATCGATTTTTAAGTTGTCTGAAAATTTGCCACTTTTGTTGTGTTCTGTCTTTATACCATGACTTCCAGGCTTTGTCTCTACTTAGCATGAGTTGTTCTGTTTCTTTGTTGAGCCATGAACCAGGGTTACTTTTAGATCTTTTTGTTCTTATGGAAGCTAATTCATTTAGTATGTTAAGGAATGTTTTATTGAAATGGGAAATGAGTAACAGTATGTTCTAGTGATAGGTTTTTTGAGTGTATTCCAGTTGTATTGGGAGAGGTAGTTTATAAAGGTGTTTTTGTTAAAAGAGGATAGTGTATGTACTTGTTTTAATACTGCATATTTGGGGGTGTGGTTAGTTTGTCTTGCAATAAATGTGGGGAGAGATAGTCACTGATGTTGTCTGAGAGACAGCCAAAGATGTTCATGTTTGAAGGTGAGGTGGTTAGGATCCTCTCTAGTAGTGAGTACCTGTTGCTGTGTTTGTTGATTCTAGTGGGTGAGGTGATTACGGTTTCATATTACGTTATCAAACTTTTAAAAGTTCGAACATCATATGGTCAAAGCCATATGATTGAACTTTTAAAAGTTCAAAAACCTAAAAATAAAAACAGAAAAAACCTACCTGACCAATTAAGGCGGGGGGACAAACACCCCCCACACCCCCCGCTCTTTAAATATACCAATTCCGAGATCGCACTACAATACAGGAAAGGGAAATCTTTTCATTCTGCACTGTACGGAGATCTCTGTTGAAACGTTCAGACTTTTAAAAGTTAGATCATATGGTGTCGACCATATGATGTTCGAACTTTTAAAAGTTCGATAACATGATATACACCCGGTGATTACTTGAGTGAAACTGAGGTTAATAGAGACGGTAGGGGAGTTAATGTTTACAAATAAATAGTCTATATTCACATATCCAATTATAATAGTTTTTTTTATTTACATTAGTAGAAAACCATTGAAGAAGATCTTTGAGAATGGGAATGTTGTTGCCGGGGGAATATACAAGGCAGCAATGCAAATAGTTTTCTGCTTGTTCAGCTGTAGGAGGGTAATAGATATATCTGTGTTGGGATAGTTGGTGTGGCTCAGTGGGTATCTGGTGATGTTTAGTATGTTTTTAAAAAACATTGCAACCCCATCCAGCTTTTTTTGTGTACTGTATCATTTCTTTTTATATAGTATTACAGGGAAGGATTTTTCATCTTTAGTGTTTGGTTTTAGCCAAGTTCAGTGATGATTAAAATGTCTGGGTTGTGTTCTGCATTGCATGCATGGAGATCTGGAATTTTGTTGTAGAAGCTTCTGAGGTTTATATGGAAACTGATGGGTTAGATGGGGTTTGGTTGGTATGAAGGGATTTTCCAGAGGTTTTGTGAATGTCTCCACAGAGTGGGAGAGTGGAAGTGTGGTGAGAAAAGTTGTACTACTTTTATATTTATCTGTTAGGTCTGATACTGATATATGAGTCTGGTTATTCTCTTTGTAGTAGTGTGACTGAAGAGGGCCTGAGTTCCTCATGGGTAAAGATTTTGTTTAATTTTGTTGGTAGGTGGGTGTTTGTTGACTAGAAGTATAGAGCTCGGGAAATAGAGTGATGTGGGGAAGGGGAGTGTGGTAGGATGTGATAATGGTGAGTATGCTTAGTATTAACTGTGAGAGTAGACTGGAGGAGTAGAATCTGGAGGAGTAGAATATTATGCTTAACTTACAGGAAGACAGACTTAGCTGGGTAGAAGTTATATGCTATTTTTGTTGGTTTAGATTGAGAGAAGTGAGTTAGGTGAGCCTGTGATATGGGTTTGCAAGATGAGAAGTTAGGCCAGTTGGATGCCTCAGGGAATTTGGTTGGTAGTTTTGTTGTAGGGGTGAGGAATAGAATGGTATAAGTTTACAGGAAGTGGGGGTGAATTTAATTGGGGGTGTAGGATAGGGGAGTAGAGCAAGCTAGAGCTACCACTTCCAGGGATCTAAATTTCCCCTGTGACTTGAATAGGAAGGGCTGGAGGGACAGATTTGTCTCCAAGCAACTACTGCATCTTTGAAATACGCTGCCAATTCATGTGAAGCAGAACACCTCTATGACACTGTTCAAAAGGAACCTGGACAACTGGATGGGGTACCTTAAATTATTTCTGGAGATTACGCCCACAACCCTCCTGGACATGGGTAGCCATTAATAAATACAATCCTGGGTATTGACTGGAGTATTTATGGTATTACATTTAGATGAAATGGCTAGGCTTGAAATTACCTCCAGGTCAATAGCCTAGCAACCTCCTATGATCCTATAAAGCCCAGAAATAGCATGGGTGAGCAGAGCAGGCTAAGAATGTGATACAGCTGCTGTGGTAAGAAAAAAAAAAACATTATCTTTAAGTCTGAAAGTTATATGGGAATGGACAATAAAATTATATTGAAGTACTGAGATGAAAGAAGGGATTTAAGAAGAAGAAGATGAATATGCAAACTATAAAGGTGTGTGAGATAGGCAGTACACTGATGTAATTAAGAAGGTAAGGAAAAATGAGTAAATAATTTTTTAACTGTTTTTAAAGTTAACCACATTTAATGCTAAAAGTAAACATTTTTTTGTTCATTAGATACTGAAAACTTCAGGGAATGGAAAAGGGAAAAAAGCAAACCAACATAGAAGTACCTATACAGGAAAAGAGGGAGATTCACAAAAGCAGTAGCTGGGAAGAACAATTAAGAAAGTGCAGGCCGCAAGCTACAGTAGGATATAATTCATCGATAAGAGAGAAGGGGAGGGGAAGGATTAAGGTGCAGTGGAGGCTATTTTTGATTCTAGTTAAAACAGCCAAAAAGCAGACCATGAAGTATTGGCCAAGCAGAGAAGAGACATTAAACTTGGTAATTAACCAAAAGGGCCTGATCTGTTAAGAAAATGAAGTGACTGCCTACCAAACAATAATTTTTAGACATAGCTGGCCCACTTTCTAACTAGGCACTCTCTGTGATGGAATATTTGCCCTCTGTATTATTCAACTTTCTACTGATGTGGACAGGATGCTCTTCAGATTGAACGTCTTGGGATAGCACTGCTCCTAAACCTTCCTCCAGTGTTTCTGTATATAGGATAAACTTTTTAATAAAATCCAGACTCACTAACTCAGGCCCAGAACATAATATCTTTTTTAGTTTATGAAATGCTTCATCTGCTTTAAGAGATCATTGCACATTGACAGGATCTTTTATGTTTAAGAGATCTGTCAAAGGGCAGGCAAACATTGCAAAATTAGGCACAAGCTTACTATAGTGGACAACTAGTCCAAGAAAAGTTTCACCTGTCTCTTAGTGACAGTTTTTCATTATCATTTTTTTCTTCTTCTTCTGGTAGTCTTACCGCCTTTCTTCCTGTCAAATGTCTCTAATACTTCTACCATGCTGAATTTACTGTTCTTAGCTTTCACATTCAAGCCTGCCTGAATTATAGATTCTAATACAGCCTACACTTTTGGTAAGAGAGATTCCTAGTCCACTGAATGAACCCCCCCTTTCTATCCAAACTAATGCCTTACCTTAGGGAAGTCCTTTTCATAACACCGCTACTCCAGACAGACTATGTTTGAATATAGTGGTAGGGTTTTTGTTAGAGAATCACAAAATGAAAATCTTCTTTTTACAATGTTTTTTGTAATCGATAATTTTTACTTTTGGTAAAGTTTTTTTTTACGAAATGAAAGCATCAGTCTTTCGTTATAAACCCACACATATCTCTCTCTCTCTCTCTTTATATATATATATATATATATATATATATATATATATATATATATATATATATATATACGTATGTACACACACAGACATACAGACATATATTTTTATAATGTACTTGCACGTCACTACTTGTTTGCACTGCATGTTCAGTTTTATTCTAAGGTCACCACGTATTACTATTTTACATTCAATTCTGGCATCCTTGGGACCTGAGGAAATGGCTTACCGCACTTGCAAACCTTTTTCTAACACATGATCACTATCCTATACGATACTCTGGAGGGCATGTAATGTAGTTCAGGACTGCTCTATCAGTTTGTAGATGCTACATGGATTGAAGCAACATAGATACCAATTTTTTTCAAGGCCAGGCATATGGGATACATCTTCCTGTGTGCTTCAACATTTTGTCTAGACTTTATAGGGAGTACATAAGTCTTCTTTATGAATTGTGGCCACATTACTTAACATTAGTTAATGAGGCATTCTCAGTGTGGTACTTCTTTCCACAGAAAATAAAATGTTTTGTACTCTAGACTTCTAATAAAAAATAGATACTGTTGGGTTCAAAAATTGTTGCTGTGAACAAGAAAGAAATGGAAAACCTATACCTAATATGAACCACAGAACTATCACAGAGTAACATCATGAACGACCTATTATATAATAAGCATCCAACTCCTAAAGAAAAAAAGAAACTTCAACTTAGAAATCTAACAGAATATCACAACAAAAAAAGTAAAGAAATTCAGAGATTCAATGACCGAAAGAAAAGTGCAATGAACACTTACAATTACCAGTCATTTCAAAAATGCACATGCAATCATACTGCTCAACTGTCCGGATTTTCACAGAATGTCCAGATTTTTGCCTCATATTTTTGGCCTATTTCTCATAAAATTTTGTTTTTCTGGCACATCACTGGCAAATCACTGAGGACTGAAGTCAGAAAGTAATGGCAGACAATTGAATTTCAGAATTCATATATCATTCAGAAAATTCAGGCTAATGCAAAACCTGTTTATCTATCAACTTCCTAAGTTTGTAAGAGCAGTATTAAAGTGTCCCTATTTTGGGGGCTTTGCCCCTTCCCCACACACACATTATTTGTGACTTTGTCCAGATTTCTTACTCTAAAAGGTTGAGAGGTATGTATGCAATATAGCAGTTAAACAAAAGCCTGTCAAAAAAAACAACCCAATAGAAGGAAAATGCAATGCAAGAAAAGTCAAATATGTACTGCACACACACACACACACACACACACACACACACACACACACACACACACACACACACACACACACACACACACACACACACACACAATTAAAGAAATTACATTACTCCAGAATATACAAGCAAGAGCTCAGCAGGAAAAAATATGCCATACAAAGAATTCCAACAATACAGAATGCAAAACAGAAAGCTCCATATAAGAGAAAATGGATAGTAACACAAAGATGACCATTATCAACAACAGAAACACAGTGCAATTATAAAAAGTAACACAAAAAATAAAATCACTCTGACACAGATAATGTAAATTCAGAACATGAAATAAAATAAATTAAAGAAAGAATAATCAACTAGCAATTAAAAGTATCATTGTGTAAGCAACTTACCATAGTAGTAATTGATTGAGTAGGATCACTTTTGGAGTCATCATCACAGGGTTTCTGCCAAAGGTGGAATCCAGACACTACATCTCCTAAGCTGGGCTACCTCTACCTTTCCTGGGATATCTATATGATCCCGGTATATGGACAGTGTCGACCTATGCTATCCTTAGTTCATTCTTGCCCAGCAAAAGGTGAAAGGAGACCCCGTAAAAGAGAAAGAGATCCCACCATGAACTGCCCAGTAAGGATAGCCAGGACAATTATTCCAGAAATGTGGTCCTCCTCAGAGATCCTGTAAAGGTGTGTGTATGAGTGGTTGGTATAGAGTCCTAAAATGGAGCAACAGGAGTTGAATAGAGAAAGTAGCTGTGAACTTACTTAAATTGTAAAATGCTTCCTGGAAAAGAAGCCTGGATAGAAGGAGAGAATTGGTACAGCAACATGCTCTAACTTCAGTATCGACTATTATGATAAGTTATTTGCACAGTTGTGCTATGTTCTTGTATGGATCACTGATTCCCCCAACCTTTCCCTGTCCAGTGGATAGTGGTCACCTGGGTTCCAGAGAAGGAATGGAAGAGCTCTAAACTGTAATGTATGGACAAAGTGTACACTGAGGACCATGTAGAATCTTGAGCATGTTTCAAGTCTTGACCCCCCCCCCAAAAAAGGCAGTGGTAGTGGCTTTACCCCTAGTAGAATGAGATCTGACCAGACCTTCCAGTGTCTTACAATGAGCCATAAAATGGAAGTGTATGAAATGAGATATCCATTTTGACCCTGTCTGCTTAGACACTGGCATCCCATTTTTGAAGCAAAATAAACAATTCATCTGATCTTGTAATGTTCTTAATTCTGCCCAAGCAAAATCTCAATTGCCTGGACATCTAAAGAGTATGAAATTCTTTCTGACTTGTTCTGTCAGTGAGGAAAGAAGACCGGTAATTGAATAGTTTGGTTTACAGACACATCTGGGACAACATTTGACAAGAAGGCAAGATTAGTGTGGACGTTACTTGTCTTTGTAGAAGACTAAGAAGGGCTTTTTACACATTAGTTCTTGGAGGTCAGATATCTTTCTTGTTGAAGTAACATCTATAAGCAGTGCAGTCTTCTATGGGGGGTATTTGAGGGAAGCTGTAGCTGCAGCCTCAGAGGGAGGTATGGTTAACTTTTCCAGGATGAAATTCAGATCTTAGGCAGGAGTGACTCTTTCCTGGATGATTTGAACTACAACAGGATTCTTTAAGAAACTGCTTCATAGGAGGTCTAGATGTCAAAGGGGCTCCATGAGCTGAAATGGTTAAGAGATGTACTTTGCTGAAATCATACTTAAGTCTAGAGGTAAAGAGCTCAGAGAGATATTGAAGGACCATAAGTACTGCTACTAACTTTTAATCTTGGCCCCTCTTTTAGCACTAGAGGACAGTCTGTTCTTTTTGGCTAGGTAGGATTCCTTCTATTTGTCCTCCTAGTTTTCCTCATTATGTAAGGTATGTCCTGAGTATGGGCCCCAAAGGAGTAGTAAAGCTATATTCTCCACACTGGTAGTCTAAGTATGGACAGATCTGGGTGTCCCAAAGATCACCTAAACTGCATCCAACAATGCACATGCTGGGGCAGCAGGTTCAGTTTCTCCCTTGGCATTTCTAGTAGAAAGGAGAACCAATGCTGCATTGACCTGTAAGGAGTAATTAGCATAATTTCTGTTCACTCCTCCTCTATTTTCTGAATCACCCTTGGGAGTAAGGGTGTAGAATGAGACATGCCCAATTCAGAGAACAGGCATCCATTTTCTAAGGCTGTTTCTCTGGTGCTCTACAACAGAATTTCTGTTACTGTATTTTACTCAGAGGAGTACAAAGGTCTATCTTTGGTACCTCAACTGTGAGTAACTCTAAAAAGATTTCCCTGTCCAGAATTAATTTATGATTATCTGTATGTCCTGCTTAACTGGTCTACTATGGCATTCACTTAAGATGGGATGCAAGTTGCCCTCAGGGTCATCTAGCCTGTAAGGTTTCTTCCTAGGCCTGCATGGAACCCTGTGAAGAGGGTAAGAATTATGGTCCCCTTTTTACTTAAGTACCTCAGTACTGTGGTACTGTCTGTAATTAGGTGTGGAATTTCTATTTTCCAAGTGTCCTTGAAAGGATCAAGATCCTGGAGCTCCACCATCAATTAATTCAGGTGTATATGCCTCCTCTTGTCATTGCAGATCTAGGTATCCTGAACTCTGAGATCCATAGTGTGCCCTCCATAGGAAGTGTCTGTGGTGTCCTTAGTCAAGGTCTGGTTTGGTGGAGCTATCTGAGAGGCATCCCTTTATTGCTCTGCTCTTTAACAGAACATTATTCTAATTCCCTATTTATGCCATGCAGAAACAGAAGTCCCCAGTGACTGGTTATGTTGCTGCTATACTTTCCTCATGAACCAGTGCAGCTTCCTTATATGCAGTCATCTGTGTGGATACTATTAGAATGACAGATGTTATATGGTCCAGAATTCTCAGGTATTACTGGGCTGCTCGCCTCAAGGAAGTATCCTTGTATTCTGTCTCCTTCAGACTGTTGAGGGGAGATCTATGCCTGGCATACAAGGCATTGTTAGATCCTAATAGAAACCTAATAAACTCCTGCATGTGAAGCAACTGCACAGCCCAAAAAAGAAAGAAATGCAAAATCACCAAAATAGAGGAGCCAGCAGACTAACGCCTTAGTCTATTGGCTCCTCTATTTTGGTGATTGTTAGACCCTAATCATGATGGATCTCCTGCATATCTGCAAAGCAAACACCACCAGAATTACCTAGTCTACAGACTTAAACCTTGACTGTGATATAAATAGGACCTGTTGGAGAGACAGGTATGTATCCCAGAGACTACCCTTTCTCTGGAACAGGCTCCCCATCCATGTGAGGCAGAGTTCCTCCCTAACCCAATTCAAATGTAACTTGAAAAATTAGATGGGGAACAGGAAATTCATCCCTGGTTTGGTACCTATGTCTCTAATGGTCACAGACACCCTGTAAATTTCTCAGCTCCCAGGCCCTGCTTGTAAATATTTCATCTCCCAAGTCCCTGCTTACACTTATCAAAGGTATAAGAACTTGTCAGAGATTTAGGATGCATGGCTAGGCTTAAAAAGGTACTTGTGGTCATTAGCCTAGTAAACACCTATGAACCTATAAACCTATGTAGGTAGACATCTTTTAGGTCTAGTGCCATCATTAGTGCACAAGTATCCAAGAGGAGACAGGGCCTGAATGGTCAACATTCTGAATTTTGTGACTCTTAGTGTAAAACTGTCCAGCTTCAATTAATGCCTTCTAAACCTGAAACATATTAATTTATTTGTTTCTATCTCAAGGAGAAACTCCCTTTAAATACTTTCTTAGTTAACATCTGCAACATAATTCCCTGCAATCATTAAATTTGAAAAAAGTGTGACCACCTGTCTGTTCATTTTGACAGGAAGTAAAAGCACAAAGTGGTATCAATTCTCCAGTTAGATTCTTCTTCTTCCAAAAAATCACACACTTTCTTGAGCTAAGATCCTGTGATCTAGCCACCTCTCATTGAAACCCATCAACCACAATCTAGAAGAAACTATTCAAACATCCAGTGATTAATGCTTTATAATGGATCCCTTTCCTTCCACATTGTCACAACTCTCCCTTGCAAGCAGATGAGAAAATATACTAGATTGATTTAGCAGGGCTGGCATACCAATGGAAAAGGGGTCTGACTGTGCTCCTTGTCTCAAATGTCCTTGAGACATAAATTTTGAGGCTATAAACTTTATTCATAATAGGTTTTATCAGCGTACCAAGATTCAAGAAAACCATTTCTAAAATGTCAGATTACAACAGCTAACTTAAATATATAAACAAAGTACAACAAATCACCAGTTTCTCAGCTAACTGTTATATCCTAGCATTATTATCTAAATGTCAAATGGTTACATTTAAAAAGATTCTTCATTTCTGAGCAGGATTCCTATGATATTACACTCTCATGTTCGGCATATTCAACAGTACTATATTCATACAGAATCTGTAATAAACAAGATAAAACACAATGGGTGACTGTATGGATGCTTATAATGCTTTTCCTAATTAAGCAATGTTCAATAATACCCTTTGTTTATGACAAAGCATAGCTGTGCTTTCTTATCTAGAGTTGTAATAAGCAGTTATAGCATAATATCTCAAGTAATTCACATAGAACATAAATATTGTTTGTGGCTATCCTTTTCAGAAGTGATGTGAAATTAATTCTGTCATTTGTGCTTTAATATTCAGTTCTCATCTCAAAACTTAGGAATTTATTTAACCTTGATAGAGCAATAGGGGATCTGGCAAAGCCACAGTGGTACAGTGGTAGTGTTGTTGCCTCACAGCAAGAGGTTCTCCTGTTTGATTCTTGGCTAGATTGCCTTCTGTGTGGAGTCTGCATGTCCTCTCTGAAGTCGAGTGGCCTCTGAAAGACATGTGAATGGGTGTGCCTTTGCTGAAGGTTGGGTGTTGGGCTGGCCACTAGGCACCATAAAAATCAACTACCAATCAGTAGCAGACCAGAGTTCCACTGTGGTGACCCCTACCCAGGAAAAGACAAACAAGAGCAATAGTGGATCTCCAATGTCTATCCTTTTTCGTATGAACAGTAGCCTCAAATAAAAAAGTATGGCTTCAGCTCTTCAGAAGACCTATTTTTTGGCCCCTCTGAAAATACATCTTGCATTAGCGGTCCTACTACATCCTTCTGTCCTTCTGGGGGCAGGCATGATGCCCAGCATCTTGACTATAAGTTTGAACTGCACTCTGCAACCTTCTGATAATATGAGAAGAACCTAGTTGTGATTGGAGATATTTGACCATTGCTAGCTGGCAAAAGCCAACTAGTGTCCAATTATTAGGGTCATGGAGATAGTAATGTAGGTAGAAGGGTTTTACTGGGATTACTGGAGTTGGGTAAAAGAGAAGTGGTATATAGTCATTGCTATTCCTTGAGGCTGATGCATCACTTTTCTCATCAGTCTGCCACTATTCTTATGGGTAGCCTTTCTACCTTTTGGGTGTTTGCCTTTCACTTGTCTGCAGTAGTAAGGCCATTGTTTACTGGAGAAATTTCTACTGTACTTTGGATTGAGAGGGAGAAACAACTGCTCTGCTGAATTCATACCTTTTCCTCCAGTATCTTAAAAAGCTTGAGACAGGGTTGCAAACAGCAATCCCTTATCTAAATGGGAATTAAGGAGCTGCACCTTGACATCAACTAGGAAGGCTGAAACCTCAGCTAGGCATGTCCCCGGATGACAGACAGACATCCATACTGTATCCACAGCACCATATCCACAATGGATAGCATACCTTCCTATCTATATGGCAGTGTTTACTTTGGTAATGTTGAAATCTGTTTATATCATCATTAAGCATTCTGTGTGTTCTTCTCTGAAAGTTAATTATGTGGTTTTGACACTTCAGTTTTCCAAATCTAGCATTGCTAACATGTATACTTTTTTCCCAAAGTGGTCAAGGATCTTATATTTCCAGTGTTTGGGAAGAGTGTTCATCCATGGAACTAGATTAGCAAAATGTATGGACAATACAGCTGTATCTGCTATTGCATGTTGTAAAGAACTCAATAAAAATGGTCAGTTCCCTTAGGACCAGTGGGCTTGGAGTCTCATTTTAAGGATGCAGCTTCAAAGATATCTTGCAGGGCTTCCAAACCTAAAGGATGCTAGGGGTTTAGAATGTCCAGTTCCAGATGTTCCCAACAGAAACGTACTGGCATGTAAGGCAGGTGCAAAAGGCCAAAAAAAAAAATGTAAAAGTCAAAATGAGGCCAGCACCAAAGAGTGAATGTAAATATAATACACTTTATTATACTATGGCAAAAAACATAAAGAATCAAACCGGTTTCAGCCCCATGGCCTTCCTCAGTGTTACCTGTTCCAGATGGTCTATATATATCTTTTCTAGGATGTTGACACGTCTTTGGTTTGCAACTTAAAATGGTTGCTCATCAAGATCACAACTTCCCTGAATGAAAGGTTCTCTGGGGAGACCTAGAGGGCAAAGTGTCCTCACATTCTGTACCACACTCAGGAGTGAGAAAATCTGGGACATATAGTCAAACTTCCTCTCATGCTCTACTTTCTTCTGTCTCAGTGGAGATGTCTGTCTCTGTCTCTCTTCCATTTTACAGAAGGAACATCAGAACAGGTAGTAAGTTAGGGTCTGGATGCAGATTCTGAAGAAAATGAAGGAATCCCCAAGCCAGTGTAAGCTAATTCTTTGATGGAAGCTGGAAGGCTGATTGGAAGGACTCGCCACATGTCAAGAGCTGTGTAATAGCAGATGCATGTAATAGTCCCGAGTACATGGCCTACCACTGGGGATTTGTGTACTCATGCAGTCATCCATGAGTTTCACCTTAGAAGTATTACTTCGGTGAGGATGTTGCCGTCCCCTTCTATACCTGTACTACTCTTCTTGAACTCAGACACCTGGGACTTTTCATCCATTTCAATATATATCACTCCTTCCTAGATCTGAAAGGACATTTCAGTTGCTGAAGGCATGAAAGACTCCAAATGGGCAATACCAGAGAACTCGGTGGTAATAGGCATATGATCTGGAGGCTCCATTGGCAGCTCCAAAGAGCTGATTCACACATAGGGAGATCAAATGTACTAGGAAGCTCAGAGATCTCCTGGCTCTTTTCATTGTAGGTCCAACTTACCCTGTTCTCCTTTTTCCCCCTGGAAGTCTGTCCAGCAGACATGGTAGCTTTCTTGGTGATGATGAAAAGCCACTTTTTGTCCAGATATGACCAAAGGGCTAACCCCCTTCTTCTAATTGCCCTTCAAGTAAACTGCTCACAAATACAATAAGTGGTCATGTCATGCATAAGCTGTAAACAGTATATGCACTATATGAAAATCTTTGTAAGGTAATTGACTTTTGCAGGTAGATACACACAAACATTTTCTTAGGTGACAAATCATTTGCCCAAGTGTATATTAATAAATACCCTACTAATTAAAATACAACAGACTAGTGATATTCTATAATTAAAAAGAGAGAGAGAGAAAGAGAGAGAGCAAAACTGTCTCCAGCAGGGTGCTTATTGGCCAAGACTGAAAAAACAAATCTAACATGATGCCAGACTAAAAAATGAAACTGTCTTTCTCTCGACATGCACATCAATTGCAGCAAGAAATAATTAAAGATGCCATGGAATGTTGGTACTTCTATACAGTGAGTGTGTGAATGTCCCAGGGAAGATGGAATCATTCCAGTTGAGGGGAGACATTACCTTGGAAGATTAATCAGAAATTACCCCTGTGATAACTGCAACAGTGATCCATACAAAAAGATCAAATGAGAAAGCATCAGTATAGAAAGACAGAGAACTATAAAGACACATGCAATCAGGACAGTGCAGAAAGGTAAACTAATATAGATGTCACCATGCTAAACAATATTCCAATGATAACAACAACATTAAAAGCTAGACACAACAAATCCCAAAAGAAGAACTAAACTACTATTTAAGCACTTTCTACATGCACTAAAATGAAACAAACACTGAGGCCTTACCCTCTATGACAATAAACTGAAAACGTTAAGAGTGCATAACAAGCATTTATGATGCAGAAAGCTGATTTGTACTGAATACAATGGCGTTACTGGTTAAAATATATGATCAACAAAGTGATGAAGAACAAGGCAGTGAAGAAGCGAAAAAAGACTGTAGCTAACTGTATTCTCACACTGTGTTACACAATATTTTAAAGCTGGATTACAACAAGGAAGAGTCAAGTCTCAGAGTAGAAATGACAAAAACAAAACAAAATCTTTGCCAGAAGTTTACATCAGCCAACAGAAATGACACTGTTTGACTTTTTTGCTCTCCAAACAAGGCATGTTATCCACCTCAGATGAATCTTATTATCAAGTGGCAGTTAGTGTAGAGCAATAAAGCTATGATTTGTTAATGAGCTGCTTCAAGCTCCAAAGGTACAGGTTCTGGATCTTTCTACCACTATTTGTGCCTTCTGTGACTTTAAACAAGTCACTTAACCAGCCAGTGCAATTGGGAATTTGGGCTAAGATCATTAATAGTCTCCTAGGCTACATGCCTAGTAACAACCCATGTTCATGAGGATCATAAAAATAATTAGTAACAAAATGCCCCATGCCGATTAATACAACGGATATGTGCACAGCCCTCACTGCTTTCATACAGGGACAGGGCTGCATTCAGCAACAGCTCTGGTACCCTACATTCCCATAGCTCATGCCAAGACACATAGTCATATGCCTTCCCTATATCCACAAAACAAGTTTACACTGGATTAGGAAACCCTCATAACCTCTTACATCTAAGTGTTAGTCAGACACTTCATATTCCCTAAATATGAAGCTCAGCCATCTGATGGAGTATCCTGTCTGGTATTCTGGCAAAGTTCTTTCCAAACATACTAAGAAGTGTGATCTCATATAGTTGGGACACAGCCTTGGGTCCATTTTCAAAAGATGTGGACACTACTCCAGTATTAAAAATAGTTCTGTCTGCAACTTTAGTGCAACACTAAACCTTGTCCAGTGGCTAATTGTTATAAAACTCCAAGATCTCTGAGCATTACAAAGTCTCTTCAGTTATAGACATAAACCATAACCCACCAGAGATTTTTGCCACAGATTCTTGATATGAAGGCATGTCAATTGGTTAAGGAGTTCTTCAAAATATTCCTTCTGTCTCCCAACAGTCTCCACAGTAATGGTCAGCACTTCCCAATGTTTGTCCAAAGCAACCTAAGTAATGTTCTGGCTTCCATTCTGAGGCAGAAAATAGTATTCTGGAACCTCTTTACAATTACAAAAAGTCTTCCTCCATGGTCTACCAAAGGTTCGCTATCCAAGTTTTACACTGGCAATTCCTTTGCTGTGGCTTTCTTGGCCTGACTTTATTTCTAAGCTCATCCAGAAGACCTCTGCATAATCATTGTCTAGAAGGTCACCTTCTTCAGCTCCAGAGGTTTCCTTACTTCTGGAATCCCCAGGGAGGTCCTAAGACTTACTGCTATTACATTCACTGTTCACCTTCTGATGATTGTTCATTGCTGTCACCTCAGAGATTACAAACTTGAATATGGTCCATCCAGGTTCAATGTCCCCAGGCTCAGTGGAAACACAGGTGAAGCCATCTCACAAGTAGAAGCTCAACTCAACTTACACAGAAGCCCTGAAGAGATGCTTTCAAAAGAGCTTTGTTGCTCATTTAAGTATCACAGGTATATCTTACGAAGCTCTACCTAGGAAAACTAACTCATCAGCAAGTAGTAATGAGTTGGCAACTTTGTCTTTCCTTTCTGTTTTTCAGTATCCAGAAAGTATTACCCTGGATCTGATGATATAGCCACAGAAGTAATAATAGATTTTCAGCCCAAAGGCCTATGGTACCAAATGCACACATCAACCTCCTTGTATTTAAACATTGTGTTTCTTATGGACAGTACATCACTACTCGCATTTGACTTTATAAAACTGCTCTTCCTTATCATCTCTGTCATTCCTCACATGAGCACTAGAACTACTGAATTAATACATGGCACCCTATCAGGAACATCATTCACCTTCTTGAAAAAAATTGATTACTCTGAATCCACTTGTTTCCTACATAGGTTCAAACAGCTCTCATAGTGTTTATATTTACAATTTGCAGTCTCAAGGCAACTAATTCATCCAGTGCAAAACATTCCATTTGCCCAGTTCTCAGACAGAGAAGCCTCTTAAGAAGAGAAAGTCCATAACAGGAGAAACCACCAGTGGCTGAGTGAGTTCTGGATCAAATGTTTATGTTGTACACTGTAGTGAATCCAGCTATATGTAGTTGGTACTTTTCCATCTCTAGTGATGTCAGGTCTTTCTCAACCAATGAATGGACATTCAATCACACTATAGCCAATTTTCATTGCTAGAACCTAGGTTTCCTAAATTCATCATATTCATGGATGTCACCTGTCTGGGATTGCACTCAGTCCATGCCATTTACCTTGCAGGTGGTGATTCCACAAAATGATTCTGTATTGCCATTTCATACTGAATGTGACCAGGTTATATGGGTGGCCTGGCATCAGGTATATGTAGCTAGACACCACCAACCCAAGACTTGCTTCCAGGTTTGAATGCCAATAACTCTAGCCCAGGCAGAGTCTTCTTAGAGTCATTCTGAACTGTCAGGAAGTTCACTTTGTGGACCATTCTTTATCTTGCTTAATACCCCAGACCTATTTAACAAGGCAGCCCCTATCAGGATAATGAGACACCAGATGACATAACTCTGAGGTTCTGTGGGGTATATAAGTTCCTTTCCCATAACAAAGTAACAATCCATGATGATAAATAAACAGATATCCTTAAGACTGCCTTCAGATAAAACTCCTGTTGTATCGCCCTCATATTTCTCCCTGTGCCATTAGGTTCCTCTTCTTATATTTTCCACTTAGCTACTTACTGCAGCCTTCGGTATGTAGTCCCTTATAGAATAAATGATTGCAAAATAATTTTCTCCATTTTGCCTCATACTAACTGCCTCAAAGACTATGAAGATATTCTCTGTGAACACAAAATAAGAAGAACCACCCTCACACTGGTATTCTGTTGTCTTAACTCTCCTGTCTTTGTTCTAGTCCCTTCTGCTCCCAAGTTAGCCAGTGAAAGGCCGTGCCACAGTCTTCGGGTTATCCTTATACTTCTCACCAACCCGTTGGTTTTACAGCCATTTTCTTCTTCCTTTTTCAGTATCTTTCTGTGGTCTAAAATAAATAAACAACCGATTAAGTAATTAATAAACTCACTCCTTCTCTTCATCTCTAACATTACTGCTCCAATTATTGGACCACCCCCAGTTCTACTTTTTTTTTTCAGCTCATTAATTTCTACTTCCTTTCCACATTTCCCCTTTGAGACCTGATCTCTGCACTTAGTTTTCATTGTAAACGTCTCCCTAGTGACCATGAGCTCTGCCTTTTGTTACCAGTAACAGCACTATTAAATTTATCTTCCTGGTTACCTCATTCAATTTTCCATTACATCTAGTGGATCTTCCTATGTAGGTTCAAAGGTCAGTGAGATTTTGTTAAGTATTGCCTGTATCTCTGTACCCCCTAGCAAATGAGTAAGTCTTATATAGCAACATGCATTGACATCACTTGAACTTTTTTAACAGCTTGAGAGAACAGGTGTGCCACACAAGTGAGCACTCACTGACTGTTCATAAGTTCATAGGTTAGTACTAGGCTATCGGCCCTAGGGCCTATACAAGCTTAGCCATAACAATTCCCTGGATATTTCTTCCTACAGTATTTACTCCCCTGGACCCCTGCCTAGCAGTCTAATAGTCTATTAGTTTAATAACCATTACCTTCTGGGAAAGCATGCCCCCACTTATGCAGATTATGGAAATAGTTATGCACAGTTTTTATTTTGAAGTTTTGTTTTTGCTCAGCTACCTGATAACACAAGTCATAATGGGGGCACCCTGTCTGAAAGTCTGATCCTCTAACTCTGAATTTTAGCCATCTTTTGGTCAAATTCCATGAGAACAATATGTCCATAATTTCTTCTACAGAAACATTTTTAATGTATCCTGCATACTTTCTGTAACACCACTGCAACTCACATTTGATGTTATTCTGTTTTGAATATCATGTGGTTTTACTTTCATTCTAACCTTTTCTTACTGTAACCTAGTCCTCCCCACTGTTGCTCTATATGCACACATTTTACATATTTGTTCTATGTAATTTATTCCCCTTTAAAAGACAAGAAAGGAGTACTGAAAAAAAAACAAGCTGGCACATTCAAACGGCGTAGCTCCATCAACGTGTCCTTTGGCTGTACTACTCATTGTGGAGTCTTTTGCTAAGAAAATATTACTCAGAATGCTATGGTGTTGTCTTTATTTATTCTTACTGCAGACTAGGATACCCTTGGCACTGAAATATCCATGATTCTGGCTAACCGCTGTATTTTGGCTTTATACTAGCAGAGAGAGTGAGAGAGAGCTAAGTCTACAGTGGGATGGATGATAAAATCTAGGAGTCTCGAAGAACATTACCTCCATATCTTTCTTCCATGGTGATGTAACCCATCACTGCTAAAG
Organism: Protopterus annectens; assembly: GCF_019279795.1. Classification (NCBI taxonomy): domain Eukaryota; kingdom Metazoa; phylum Chordata; order Ceratodontiformes; family Protopteridae; genus Protopterus; species Protopterus annectens. The sequence continues at coordinate 1,280,918,931 of NC_056732.1, read as the reverse complement.
TGACACACTATACATACATACAGCAAATGTCTACAGAAAATATAAGTACAGATTATTATTTCTAGGGATCCCAAAGTACTTCTTCACACATGTATGTTTGAAAACAGAATCAAGAGATGTATGGGTCACTTGCCCTGGGTGCTAGAGGCAGAAATTGGAGTGATGATCTTATATTAGCAAATTCCTAGGATACAATTTATTTATTTTTATTTACTGACATTTGTTTACCATAAAGTCTGACTGTGTTATAGCCTGTTTTCGGTGGAGGCCCTGGAAGAAAAGCTCCTACATATTACATGAAAGCAAAACAACAGAATACATAGGTTCATAGGTTGGTACTAGGCTATCAGCCCTAGGGCCTATACAAGCCTAGCCATAACAATTCCCTGGCTATTTCTTCCCACACTATTTACTTCCCTGGACCCCTGTCTAGCAGGGAGACTGACATGATCCCCGGGATGAATTTCCTTTCTCCCATCCAATCGTCAAGGTTCCTTTTGAAGAGGACCAAAGAGGCACTCTGCTTGACATGTATGGGCAATCTATTCCAGAGTCTGGGGAGTCTCTGGGTCAGGAACCTATCCCTCCAGCATGTTTTGTTTATTGTGATGACAGGGTTTACCTCCCTGGAGCGTGTGGCTCTGAGGGATTGGGATTTCTTTAAGTGTAGCATGTCCAACAGCTTTGGGTTTGACATGGCCTTGTATGTTAAGCAAAGATCGCCTCTGAGTAGATGATATGCGACAGAGTATAGCTGGAAATACAGTAAATATAAACATTTGATATGGATTGCCATTCTTACAAGTACAATATAATATAACAGAGTGCAAAGGTTGTCATTTTTACAAGTATAATACAATACAATATAATAACAAAGCCAAAAGTGTAGCTGGTTCAACCAACACCACACCCCTCCACTCAAAAGAAAGAAAGTGCTTCACTGTGGTAAGCTAAGTGATCAACTTATTACAGTTAGAGCTACACCCCCAGAGCCTAAAAAAGGACATTCCTTTTACTAGCACATCAATAAATTCTGTGCCCTGCCCCAACTCTTCCTCAACATAATTTCTGTTAAACTGTAGCAAACAGCTGTTACAGTTTATACCCTGTCTGCATGGAACACTATAGAGCTGATCCTTTAGTTAAAAAAAAATCTCCCTTTTAAACTGTAGCAAACTGGTTGCTACAAATATAGCAAACAGTTGCTATAGTTTATACCCTGTCAGCATGAAGTGCTGCAGCATTCAAGTTTTAGTTAAAACAAAAGCTTTTTTTTTACTTTTAATCTGTAGCAGTTGCTATAGTTTAGACCGCACATACGGAGCACTACAGCACTCAAGTTTGACTGCAAATGCAATACCAGCTTTTAAAAGCTGGTATTGCATTAACAAAAGATCAGAATCAACTACTACTGCCCCCAGCACTTTGTGCCCAGGGCAGTTGCGCCTCTCGCCCTACCTTAGCTATGCTACTGAACAAAAGAAACCAAAGAAATAGCAAAATGGTCTAGTGAAAGAGCTAAGCTTAATTTGTTTAAATAGAAGATGTGAACAGAGAGTTGTTGTTGTGTCTTTCGGCTTTTTGTTCAGAGAGTAAGAGACAGAAGTAAAGGTGGGATAAGTTAGGAGAATGCATAAATTCAAAACAGATAAAAAGAGACAGGGGTTAGTGGAGAAAAGGATTATTAATAATTTGACAAACTGTGTCAGAGATGAGAGAGAAAGAGCAGATTGGTTAATAAAGAAATGAATATGTGTGTATATATGAGAAAATAAAGTATATGTATAAAGTTAACAAAGAAAGAAGTTACAAATTACAAACTAGTATTTGAAGGATGTGTACTTTGGTAGCATAGCAAGTGAATAAGAGTTTTAGTAGTCAAATAGGAAAAGGTAGTACAGTAGGGGAATAGGGATAATAAGTCCACAAAATGAAAATGATAATAGTAGGAGAAACTGAAAGGAGTGGATGGCTCAAGAAAGTGGGTTGAAAGATAAAACTGTGGTTAGAAGATGGAGATAGGTGAAAGATAAATATGGATTGTATGTTGGGACTAGCCTGGTGTAGAGCATGAGCACAGCCAGGAGACAGGGATGCTTTTAAAGAATGTGTGAATATGTAGAGGTCGGGTATCACCTGCTTGTTGCAGTTAGTGAGTTCCAAGCTTTTGCAACCATGTTAGAGTATATGAAGTGCCATAGATTATGTTTTGTTTGTTTATGATAAGAAGATATTTATCATTTGATCTTAAGAGGTGTTATGGAGTACAATTGTACAAAGAGATGGGCAGGCAAAAAGAATGTTTATTATTTTTCCTGCAGTGAATAATTGGGGGTATGTAAGATGGTGAGGTAGTTCTAGCCATCTTAGTTCTTTTAATGCAGTATATTGGTGCCATTGATTAGGTCTGATTGCAGACAAACATGCAGTCTTGTCATTATAACATTGCTCAAGTTTAGTTTTTAGAAAGGTTTGGAGGTTTGTAAGAATAGGTGCTCTATATAGAAGTGACTGTAGTAGGTAAGTGTCAGAGTTATTTTAGTATTAGTTATAAGGAAGTTTTTTGTTCAGTAGAACATTCCTAACAGTTGATGTGTTTTTTTAATTGTATTCAGAATATATAGGTCATATTTTAGGATGACATCTATCTTCTTCTTTCGGCTGCTCCCGTTAGGGGTCGCCACAGCTGATCATCTGTTTCCATTTCTTCTATAATCATGCCAAACAATTTAGTATGAGATAGTACTTCAATGCCAGTGTTTAGGGAGGAGATTTAAAAGTTATTTTTTATCAAAGCTGTGTGAGTTGGGAAAAAAACAGGATATTTTGTTTTTATGGCTGTGCACCAACTAAACATGTTGGAGACAGTTTTCAGGGGAGTTAAATGCTTCTTCTGCTATTTTTTTGAAGAAGGATCAGGCTATCAAAGGAGCAAATGAGAACAGAGTCATCTGTGAAGTGTATGAGAGAGGCTTGTGGGGCAAAAGTATAGGGATTATTGGTGGATATAATAAATAATAGTGGAACAAGACTAGAACCTTGCGGCACAGCTGTGATGAATGTTAGGAAAGAGGATAAAGTGAAGAGTCATTTAACAGATTATTCTCTGCCAGAGAAGTAGCTACTGAACCAGATAGGAATAGAGTGTGAGATACCAAGGAAAGACATTTTGAAAAGGAGTTTGCTGTGTGATGCAGTGTTGAAGGCTTTAGATGGGTCTAGGAATAAAGAAAATACCAGTGTACCAATGTCCCTAGCTTTGTTGCAGGTGTCTAGGAATGATATGAGGGCAGTGATAGTACTATATGCTGGGCAGAAGCCATGTTGTGTGGGTGTCAAAAGTTGTTGTTGAAGGAGGTATTGAAGAAGTTGCTTGCGGTTACTTTTTTCCAATACAGGATAGCAATGAGTCTAAAGTTGGATATTTATGTTGATGTCTCCCTTTTATGTAATAAAGTTATGTGTGACGTTTTTTCCAGAAGAAAGAAACCCAGGATTCTTGTATTGACATATTTAAAAAGACTGATACCAGGTATGCTATAACACTGGCAGCTATCTTGAAAAATTCAAGTGGGAAATTATCAGTTGGTGGTGAGCACAGTTTGAGATTGTAATATATATATATATATATATATATATATATATATATATATATATATATATATATGAAGCTGAGGCAGTTTTTAAGATGAAAGTAGTGTAGTAGTGAGGGAGGTGAGCTATTATGGATATTACGGCTGTTATTAGTAAGGCAGCTATAATATTTATGAAGTAGGTATTAAACTGGCTGTCAGCTTCAAGTGGAGACAGGTTAGGTCAAGGATTTGGACTTTTATTTTCCCTGGATGGATGAATTCTTTGATGAAGGACCACAATTTTGGGGGGATTATGTCTATGGCAGTTCTGCAGATTATTGTAATGGTGTTTTTTGTCACTGTTTACCTTATAGGTTTTCAAAATTCTTTAAATTCTTGCAGAAGTTTGGGTGCTTTGTTCATTCACCATTTTTCCAGACCTTATCCATTTTTTACATAAATTGTTAGATAGCCAGGGGCATTGATGGTTTTAAATTGTTTTCTTTTAAGTTGGTACTGTGTTATTTAAAATATTTAATAATATTGTATTAACAGGGAGGACTGCTTCATCCAGAGGGATGATTTTTAGACTAGAACATTTGATGGATTATAGGGCTGATTTGAAGGGGTGCGGGCTGAAATCTGTAAAATTATATGTCCATTTCTTGTTGCGGTAATTAACACTATGTGTGATTACTTTATGAGTGTATGTGGGAAGATGGTCACTAAGGGAGTCTGCAAGGGTTCCTGAGGTGGTGTATTTGTCACAATCATAGACAATTATGCAGTCTAGGGTAGAGACCTTCTTATAAATTATATTATATTTAGTGGGTGATGGGATTAGCTGTAAGGCCAGTTAGGGTAATACTAGAATTGTGAAAGTTGGAGGTAATTTTTACCAGTCAGTATTTAGGCCTCCCAATGTGATCTTTTTTTCATTAGGAATGGTATTGAATATCCAGTGTAGAATATCTTCCAGAGTGTAGATATTGTTTCCAGGGGTGATATAGAGAGCAAAGATACAAAGTTGTTTCTTACCACTTAATTTGAGGCATGAAATTAGTATTTCAGTCATACTTCCCAACTATCCAGATCTTCACAGAATGTCCACATTTTTGCCTCATATTCTTAGCTTGTTCCATAAATGTGGTTTTCTGTCATATAATTGAGTTTTGAAGTCAATAAATAATGATACGCTTTTGAGTTTGACTTTATATCCTTCACAAAATGCATGCTAATGCAAAACCTATTATTCTAGCAACTTTCTAAGTTTATAACAGTAATATTGGGTCTATATCAGATCATCAAAATGGCTCATTATTGAATGCCATAACGTCGAACTGCAAAACCCGAACACTAACAATATCAAAACCTCAAAACAGCAAATTTTTTCCCAGGGAAAAATTTGCTGTTCCGAGAAACACACACACACACACACACACACACACACACACACACACACACACACACACACACACACACACCACAAGCACACTAAAAAGCAGCAATCCACACACATACATTTAAAAGTTACATCTAACCCTACACTACACTGCACATACACTACTATCTATCCTCTTACCTTAACCCAGATCCTAACCCTAAGGTCCGTCATTATCGCACACTCACCTCACCCGCGCCTTAACCCTAACTCACTTAACCCACCCCTAACCCCAAATTCTGTCACAATCGCACACTTACCTGACCCGAGCCATAACCCTAACTCACCCAACCCGCGCCCTAACCCGAACATCCGCACAATCACACACTTACCTTAACCCAACCCGTAACTTTCCACCACATCGCTAAAAACAGCGAAGGCACAACAATGGCCAACTGAATTCTTTCCCTAGGAAAGAATTCGGTTTTGTGCAGCTTCACTGTTTTCAGCATTCGCGATATTGGGTTCGATATTAGATCATTCAAAATTCTGCTGTTTCGATGATCTAATATAGACCCGTAATATTTATAATATGTCCCTGATTTTGGGACTTTGTGCCCCCCATTATTTTTGGCATTGCCCAGACTTCTTGTGCTCAGAATTTGAGAGATATGATTTTGGTATTTTGGAGTTTGGGAGTACTATTGTTGAAAGGACCAAGCTGATATAAGTTGGATTATAGGGTGGTTATACCCCAGCTTTTTTAGGACTGAGTGTATTCTTATGAAGATATATCTGAGGGGATCAGTATTTCAGTGTCTATACTGGGCTTCTAGGCTTCAGTAACTGTCGAAAGTATCAAAGAGTATATTGGGCATCTGTGATTTGGGTACATATACTACAGATGTTTAATGAGACTATGTTTAGTTTTTGTTTTACGGGAGGGGTGAGAAAAGGGGTGTTGTATTTTTCTGGTGGGAGCTTACTTGCTAGTTGTGTTATGGTGATTAACAGAACTTGAGTTTGGGTGGATGTCTCTACTCTGAGATATTTTATGAGAGTACAGGTAAGATACTTTTCTGTTTGAAGCGATTTTTATTTTTAAATTTAGGTTAGAAATGGTCTGTAGTATTCAACAGTTCTGTCTGTATTTGTGGCAGAGAATCTTTGAATAGGTATGGTGCAATTAAAACTTGGAAATGGCAGCCTTGGTCTGTGGTACGGCTGTTGGTTGGTGAGCTAATTCTAAGTGTGACTGTTGTCTGGTAGTCTGTAATGTGATATGGTAGGATGAGAAATATGGGTAGAATTATGTAAAGCAGCTTTGCAAGAAAGCCAAAAGGATAAAGTAGATATGTAAGAGAATGAGATACTAAGGGGAATTAGAACTAGAGGCCAGATGAGTGAAGGGAGCAGTGGGCATATTTATGTAGGGGCAGTAGGGTAGACCTATAAGTGGAGTCCAGCTAAGAAGACTATATGTCTGTCTGAGTGTAAGGAGAGGTAGTGGAAGACAACTGCAGGATAAAGAAGGATTTGTTATATAGAAGAATGTGGAATATCAAAACAGGTATTGGTGGGTTTATGTGTCAGGTGGGAAGGGAGAGTAGAATGTGTGTGGGGTGGAAGGTGATTGGTAGAGTGACTAACTGAAGAAGGGGAGTTGATTGATAAAGTGCATAAGGGAGGGAGAGAATGGTTGCTTGTGCTTTAAGAGGAGGGATAGAGGTGATTGGTTGGGTGGTTGGAGGTGGTGTTTTGGTATGAGTAAAAGTAAAGAAGGGGTGTGTGTAAGTTAGGGCTAGGGTAGGAAAGCAAAGTGAACCCAAGAGGAATGAGTGTGAATGTAGAGGGTTCAAAACTTGAAAACTAAAATGCCTGCCAAGAACAATCACTTTAGGAGCACGCTGTATGAGCTGCTGGTACGTTTATGCTGTTTTCTAGTAAAGGCACAGAGGATCCTGAGGATGAATCTCTACAATAGTTAAATTCCAGGCAAATATTTTTCACTGCCAGAAATGTAGTTGTTTTCCATCAAAAGCCATGCAGGCTTGAGATTAGACTATATACCGCTCAACTCTCCAGATTTTCGCAGAATGTCCAGATTTTACCTCATATTTGTAGTCTCTTCCTGATAAAATGTGTGGTTTTCTGGCAAATCAGTGAGGATTATATACACTAAATAATGACATACTTTTGAATTTCAGGTTTCATATCCTTCAGAGAATGCAGGTAAATACAATTTTTTTTTATTCTAGCAAATGTCTAAGCTGTTATGAGCAATATTTAAAATATGTCCTATTTTTGTGCCTTTGTTTCCCCATTATGTTTTGCTGAGTCCAGATTTCTTGTACTAAAAGGTTGAGAGGTATGGTAGACTAACCTATTTTCCATTTTCCCCTTGAAAATTTCAGCTTGCGTATTTGTATTACTCAAGCCCTCCAAGAAGGTGGAATGATATGCTAATAGTGATTTAAATATACCCCCCCCCCCCATGCTATGCCTTTGAGATTACAAAGCTGTTCAAACTCTTTACTGCACCACTTATTATGACATCATAGGTTCATAGGTGTGTACTAGGCTAATGGCCCAGGGGCCTTTACAAGCCTAGCCCATAGAAGTGCCCTGGCATTGTGCCACCCATCATTAGTTCCCAGTGCCTCTATCAAGTAGAGCCACTGGAGTGATCCCCGGGGTAAACTGTCTATTTCCCATCCACCCATCAAGATTTCTCTTGAAGAGGACTAGTGAGGTGCTCTGCTTGACATTTATGGGAAGTCTATTCCAGAGCATCGGCAGTCTCTGGGTTATGAACCTGTCCCTTCAGCATGTTCTGTTGATTGTGGTAATGAGGTTGAGGTCTCTGGAGCATGTGGTATGGAGAGACTGGGATTCCTTTAGATGTAGCATTTTTAACAGAGCTGGGTCAGACATAGCTTTGTAATTCAAGCAGAGATCGCCTCTTAGTAGATGATATGAGACAGAGAATAGCAGGAGTTTTTTGAGTATGTCAGAGTAGAGCATGTGTTTAAGGGCTAGGATCCTCTTTGTGAGGTACTTTTGTGGCCTTTCCAGCTGTTGCAGGTGACTAGTGAGGTACATGCCAAATGGAGCATTATACTCTATGACTGGTCTAATGAGGGAAGAGTAGAGAGAAATGATTACCTCTTTCTTCCTGGATACAAAACCCTTGGTAATGAGATGTGCCACATAGAAGGACTTTCTGACCACAGTGCAATGTAGTGGTCGAAGGAGAGGTTGCTGTCAACCTTTGTCCCCAGATCTCTTATAATGCCTTCAGTGTTCAATGGGCCCTCATCAATGTGGTAATTAGTGAGAACTGTTTTTCCCAAAGGGGATGACAACGCATTTTTTGTCATTAAGCTTAAGGCCATGGTTTCGACACCACTCATTGGTCTCAGTGAGGCCTTTCTGTAGGATGTCTGCATCATCTCAATCCTTCTGGTTTTGAATGAGCAGATCACTGAGACCAATAACATGTAAAGCTGTTTCAGTGGTGGACTGATCTACTGCTTCCCGGCTGAGAAAAAGCTTTTAAGGGACATTTTTCAAAACATATTAAATGGGGTTGATTTCCGCAGTGGTACAGCGGTAGCATTGTTACCTCACAGCAAGATGTTCTCCCATTCAATTCTTGTCTTGGCTTGGCTTGGGAGTGCCTTCTGTGTGGAGTCTGCATGTCCTCCCCGTGGTTGGGTAGCATTCGAAAGGACATGCGTGAGTAAATGAGCGTGCCTTCATTGAAGGTTGGGCATCGAGCTGGCACCTCAGCGTTTTGTAAATATCTACTGTCAATCATTAGCGGACCGGAGTTCCGCTGTGGCAACCCCTTACTGGGAAAAAGCTGAAAGACAACCATTAAATGGGGTTGATAAGTTCTTTCTAATGTTTGACTAGTGAACAGGACAGTATCCACTAATATAAGAAGTGGAAAGTAATGTTAGAAAAGCACAGTTGTGTAGGAAACTTAACATAAAGGTAAATGTTTAAGTTTGGTCACCATTGCAGTCATCATCTAAGGGCTGTCTGACACAGGCTGAATCTGATATCCAGCTCAACTTTCAGAGATGTGCACCCTCCCCCTCAGCTGGACTGATATCATCTTAACTCAGAACTCATCACATACAAGGACTGTAGGTGTCATGAACCAGCACTAACGTTATCTCTTTCTTGACCCCTATTGGGACACTACTGAGACTAAATAACAGTCCATAACACTCAGATATCTCAGGGATGAGGCCAGAAACCTGAAGTCCATGCATGTTTGTGATTAGACTACATACCTCTCAACTGTCCTTTTAGAAAGAAATACAAGAGGAATGAAGGCACCAAGATAAATGGATGAAAACAAAGAGAAGGAAGAAGGGAAAAGGGCTACCCACCCTGTGTCTCTAATAACCCCAAGCAACACAGAAAATGGAAAACGTGAAATAGGGCTGCAACAATGCCCACTGTCAAACAACTACCTTTAAGGTAAATTAGCTATACAACTGCACTATGCTATTTTTATGGATTGCTGCTACAGTCATCACTTAAAAGAAGTTTTTCAGAAATGATGCAATAGCAAGGGTGACTGGCTTACTAATGGATGGAGAGATGAAGCCTGCCCTTCAGTATAGCAGAAACAATCCAAGCCAAAGCTGTGGAAGTTATGTCCAACCTATAATGTTTTGAGATGGTAAGGATAAAAGACCATGTGAGTGCCTCTACAATGTCCAGGGCATTAACTCCTTGTAGAAAAACAGTGCTACTTACAATGTCCATTGTAGAGTATGATCACACATTTTCTTGCAGTCTCCTGCTATTATTTTTGCAACAAAAGCGAATACAGTGTGTTATCTGTTTGGTAAATGTCTACTTAGTCACTGATAGCTCTTGTTTCACTTCTGCAAAGGAGACAGAGAAATTATCTTAACTTATCTGTTTTATCAGTGTCCATTGTCTTATCCAGGTAGTATCTCGTCTATGTAGTGCAAAATCTTCTCTCCTTTATTCTGTGGATCATGGTAAAAAATAGATTCCTGGATAACTTGATTCAGGGACACGGTAAAAAATAGATTCCTGGATAATTTGATTCAGGGACACTTCATTAATGGTATTTGGCATAAAATATGGATTAGTGTACAAGGGTACACTGGCTCTTTTCATCTTGCTGAAGTTACTGTAATATGGCATGCACTTTTCCAGATCTGGAATTTTATGAGCATAGAGGCAGACAGTTCAAAAAATTAATGGCACTTTTTTCTATTTCTGTGGGGTGGGGGATGAAATGCAGGATGCCCCTTTAAAATTGCTTAACTGGGGCCTGGATGTCAGTGGGGGGGGGTGTTCCACAGGTAGTCAGGTAGATATTGCCAAAAGCTGAACCTTACGAGATATACAAACAAGACCTGCAGTAAAAAGATCAGACAGATATTGGTAAACTATGGATATATTCATTTTCTTTAGCTGTTAGCTCCCTGCTTGGCACCAGAGGGAAAATCTTTTTCATTTTTCTAAGTACAGTTTTATCATACTTGGTCTTATGGCTTCCCTCATGATAAGTATCACATCCTTAGAATAATGTTGTCCAAAGGGGCATAAGGTTATATCTTTATGGTAACTATCACATCCTTAGAGTAAATATGTACTAAGGGACATAAGGTTATCTACCTCAACCTGCTAGTTTCAGTGTTTGGCAAGTTGTGATATACGAGAAGGTTCTGGGTATGGTAGCAACAAAGTTTCTCTCTTGTTATCTATAGAAGGTGGAAGATCCACTGTGGCAGAAACCAAAATGATACAATCACAATAATTTCTAATCTCCCGTCCTTCAGATTTTGGATTATCCTGTGGAGCACAGGTATAGGATGAAAATAACAGAAATAGACCTGCCCAGTTCATGGTAAAGGCATCCACTGCCCTAGATTACTTGTGTGCAACTTTTGCTTAAAGAAGAAAATAGGTCTATTTCTGGTATACTGACTCTTCCTATGAGATCTAGACAATGTTTCCATATATATCATCCACTTATGTAGATCCACAGACATTCTTCTTAATTAGTCTGCCCTGACATTTTCCTGTATGGGTATAGATGTGATCTTTGGGAGCATTTTGGGCTCTATTACTTGTCCTTAGGCTTGCATAGCTAACCTACATAGGTGATAAAAATACATTCACTCACATTTGTTTATGTATCACATCACTAACTCCGAGTCTATGGCACCCAGTGCATCTTGAAAGTTTTAAAGTCCCAGATTATAGCCATCATTGCCTTGATGTTTATGAGTCCTGCACTTTGATATCCAGTGTAAGATCTGAGCCAGGTTTGAGGTATCCATCCTCAGAGTGTGGATATACGCAGGCTGTATAAAGGACATGCTTTTGTTTTTTGCAGTTGTTGATGCCATCATTTCAGTTTCTTCCTGATATAGCATAGGACTGGGATGGTGTGCTCCAGTGACTGTGAACACTGATCCTCAGTAGTAACTGTTGTAATTTCCTCATGTACATCCTAGCCAGAAGGATCATCATAATGGTAAAAGCCATGTGACTTAAGATGCTCATCAACTGACATGTAGTCAACATTGCTTTTGTGCTATGTCATGGAATAGGGCAAATGGCACTTTGTCTAGAAGATGGTAAACCTTCCTTGTACTGGAATCCAGGAGAGCTGCTAGGAAAATTACACAGGTTGAATTTCTGCTCATTAAGGGAGAAGTCTAGTTTGTTAACATAATATAAGGTAGACTCCAATGCTCAGAAATGATAACCCACTACAACCTACAGCTACTACTTTTTGTCCCCTGAAAAGGGCTATATGGAAGTTGGTATCTTTGAGACCAAGTGTAGGAAGGTAGCCTGGGAGACTAGAAGTGGGACCATGACCAGGGGGGTTATCAACTTGAACTTTAAGCATCATACCCATATCTCAGTGCATACTTGCCTAACTACAAGTACATTTTGATTTAGCTGAAACTTGATATTTTTAAGGTTTCATCTTGATTCCTAAGACAACTATTCCAAAGATACTTGAGGGCATATTACTAGTATTTCTGAATGGAAAACTGGCAATTCAAAGCTACACAGGGTCACTGAAATATGAATCTAGCTAACAATCCGGTTTCCCTATCATTAAGAAGAATATTATACCCAGGAGCCAGTCTGCCTCCCCTGCCAGATTTCAGGGACATAATATCTAGCTACACAATGTGTTTTTGTACAAGAATGCATTTTAGAGCTACACACTTAAGGTTCTTATACATGACACACTCCAAAAGCTACAATTTAAAGTGGAAAGGGATGATGATGAAGCAGGGGGTAATTTAAGACATAAGAAAAGAGTGGGATTTTGGATGCAGATCCTTAAGCATAACAACAGTCATGCAGAATATTATATTTATAAAATAGCAGAAAGTATACTAAGACCTAAGACAACACGGGAATGGAGAAAAGATATTTTGCCGATAAGGATGACTGTAATTATGGATACAGAGAATAGGCAAGAGGGGGCAGAATTCACTGGAGGGAACTAGCAAAAGAATCAAGGTATTGAGAACTAATAATTAATGAAGGAAGGGTAAGAGAATGGGAGGAGGCCAAGAAGACATGTGGACTGAAGGCTAGAGACTGCCTTCCCTATCAAGGATTGCTATCAGAGTACAGGCAAAGAGAAAGTGATACTGGAATCCTAAATGCAAGACCTGCACTGGTTGAGTTCTAACCTGAATCTAGAACAGAAGCTGCTCTTAAAAGAAAGATAATTAGTAGGCCTTATAAAATATTGCACAATAACTATAGGAATCAATCAAAGGAGGGCATAAAAGACTGGATAGAAAGATTAGATTATCAATTCACAAAGAAACAATGAGAGAGCATATGTGTGACTCCCAAATATACAATAATGTTTAGAAGATTTAGAATTTTTTCCTAGAAGGGTTTGCTTCAGAACTTTTATACCCCAAGCAGACTTCAAATAAATGTTCCTCAGATAGGTGACAAATGGTACCTAGGATCATATGAGTTGGCAGACTTTAAAAATTCCCTACAGAATATTCTGTCACTTAAACCACAAGGACAAGAACCAAGAATAACAAGGGAAGTAGAAGTAAGCAGCCAAACTCCACAGGTACAAAAAGTAAAATTTATTGAGCTCTTTCATCTCCAAATACAAGACTTCTTCAAAATAAGTTAACAAAGCACAAACTTCCCTATGTATACACACACAGCCTTCTGCACAAGAATTAATTGAACACCAATCAGGTACCCACCCTTAATTAATACAAGTCACGTAAAACAAAAATCCTGACTGAATCTCATGGAAACACTTCATAAAAACTAAAATGTATCCATACTAATAACATTTAGACCTAAAGAATAATAATTTAGCCCATTTTGTTCATGAAATAAAGCCCTTATGTTGACATGCATTAAAACTGCTAAAAAAGCAAATTTTAATTTCAGTAAAGGGCAAAGTGTGATTCTATCATTGAGTCCAGGATAAATGGAAGCATTCAATCTTACCTGCCATTTCATTTCTAAAAACTCAAGATAATCATCGCAGGGACCCCCTCTTGACCCAAGGTCTACATTATCAATCACACAAAACTTAAAAGTGTGGTTAGGATGGTCTCTAATATGCCTGAACAAGGCATTGTTTTTCATTTTTTTAAGAATGTCATAGTTGAGCTGATACACTTTCTGCTTAATGGCCCTCTTGGTCTTACCCACATAGAACCCTTCGTAGAGCTGGCACACAGTGACATAAACTACCCCCTTAGAATAACAAAAATATTTTTCTCCTTGGTTTTATCACCCCAAAATGGGGAATTCTGACCTGTTTTTCTTCCAACATAAACTTACACTGAGGGCTCCTACTGCATTTAAAACAACCACTTTCCATAAAAGGTGTATGAACTCTTTCCATCATACCTTTAAATGAGGTCTCCTTCTTATATACAATAGTAGGAGTGTTACCTAATACAGTAATAACTCTTGTTCAAGTGTAAATACATTCCAATGTTTGAAAACAATGTTACGGATATCAAAAATGTTTTTTTGTAAATGGTAACACTAAAGCCCTCTCAAAGCTGTTAGCCTTTTCAAGGGAAGCATTTTGTCCCATCCCATCTCTGTTACCCAGAAGAATACAGTAAACACCATCAGTTCTCTTGTTAATAACCTTGTCCATGATATCTTTCACAAATTGTTCAGGATAGCCCCTTTTTGTTAACATCCCCAATAATACCATACATTCATCAATAAATTTGTCATTTTATGACACTATTCTAGCTAGTCTCACGTATTGCCCTTTAACTAGGGCCTTCTTCTGATGTATGGGATGTCAACTGTCATAATGCAAAAGCATGTTCGAATACATGGGCTTCCTATATAACACAGACGTAAACTTTTTGTTGTTATAGTCCTTTCTTAAAGTAACATCTAAATAGCTGAGCTTGTTGTCATCAACACTCATCGTGAATCTCAAGAATGTGGTGGTGTTATTAAGATATTCAAAAAAACTCTCCAATTACTCCCTCCCTTCTTTCCACAACAGGACTATATCATCCAAATAATGACCATAGAGTACCCAAAGACTCCTATAAGGAGAATTCAGGACAAACAAATCTTCCCATTGGGCTAAAACTATATTAGCAAACACCAGGGCACAGCAAGCACCCATAGCCACCCCCTGTGTTTGCTTAAAAAACTGCCCTTCAAAAATCAGGAAATTGTTATCTAATACCAGTTCCATGCCTGTCATAACTGTAAGAATAGTACTGTGATATAGATTAGTGTTAGTACACAAAAAAATCATAAAACCATTCAATTCCCTGATCATGTGGGATTACAGAGAATAGGTTCATAGGTTTGCAGGTTGATACTAGGCTATCTGCCCTAGGGCACTTATAAGCCTAGCCAGAGTGTGTTTGGCTTTCGCCACCCTTTTAGATTAGTTGACTGTACCTCTGTATAGTAGGACACAGAAGGTAGCCATATTAAGGTTAGTTTACTGTACCTCTGTCTAGGAAGGACACAGAGGAGATCCCAGGGGTAAACTTATGGTCTCCCATCCACTCGTCAAGATTTCTCTTGAATAGGGTCAGTGAGGGGCTCTGCCTAACATGGATTGGGATTTTGTTCCAGAGTGAGGGGAGCCCCTGGGATATGAATCTGTCCCTCTAGTATGTCCTATTTATTTCTGTGCTGAGGTTCAAGTACCTGGAGCATGTAGCTCTAAGGGATTTGGATTTCTTGAGGTGGAGCATGTCCATTAATTCTGGGTTGGACATGGCTTTATACGTCAGACACAGATCGCCTCTGAGTAGGCGGTACGCAACTGAGTAGAGCGGGAGTTTCTTTAGCCGAAGTGCATAGGGCATCTGTTTGAGTCCCTTGATCCTCTTGGTGAGGTATGTTTGGGGTCTTTCCAGTTGCTGCAGGTGTTGGGTAAGGTACATCCCAAACGGGTCATTGTATTCAATTACGGGCCTGATAAGTGATGAGTAGAGTGGCATAATGACCTCTCTTGATCTAGATGTGAACCCTTTCATGATAAGGTGGGCTATATAGAAGGTCTTTCTAACTACTTTGGCAACGTGATTGTCAAAGGAGAGATTACTATCTACTTGGGTCCCCAAGTCCATAATTACTTCTTCCGTACTTAATGGATTACCACCTATGTGGTAATTTGTTGGCACTTTGTTTTTCCCAAAGGGGATGACAATGCACTTTTTGGCATTTAGCTTTAGGCCATGGCTCTGTCACCAATTATCTGTCACTGTGAGACCCTTTTGGAGGATACTCATGTCAGCCGGAAAGTTGATTATGGCGCCCAGTTTGCAGTCGTCTGTCAACTTTGTCAGCTATAGTCCACCCGTGTTAGCCTGTACCTCGGAGAAATATATACCGAACAAGAGGGGTCCCAGAACTGAGTCTTGTGGGACGCCACTTATAACTGGTTTAGAGTGTGACATAGCACCTGCAATTCTGACAATGTGGGTTCTATCTCTGAGCCAGTTTGCAACCCATCTTGTGACATAGGGGCTGATATTTAAGCTGGTGAGCTTATTTATGATGCTCGAGTGGGGTATTGTGTCAAAGGCTTTTGCGAGGTCCAGGTAGGCAGTGTGGACTACCTTCCCTTCATCTATGGCTTTGGTAACAGTTTCAAAGAAGTCGACCAGGTTCAAGAGGCAAGATCTGCCCTTAACAAAGCCGAATTGGGTAGGAGCCAGTGTCTGGAGGTTCCCAATGTCCTTGGTTATGATTTCCATGATGATATGCTCCATAGCCTTGCAGACTAGGCTGGTCAGGCTTATAGGGTGATAGTTTCCGGGGTCTGTTGTGGCACCACCTTTGTTGACCGGGACCACTGTTGCTGTACACCATTCCTTGGGTACATATCCTGTAGTAAGGCTGAGACTGAACAATGTCTTTAAGTGAGGGTTTAGTTCTTCTTGGAGCTCATGTAAGATGCAGCCTGGGACACTGTCTGGTCCCATTGATGCTGTGTTTTTTGCTTTAGAAAGGACAACTCTCACCTGTGCATCTGTTTTCACAGGGAGGCTACATTCTGTTGGGATAGACATTTATTCTTTTGGAGGGGAAGGGGGGGAGAAGTTTGCACTGAACCATTCTGCCAGGATGTTGGCAATGTCTGTGGGTTCAGTGTATTTTTTGTCATTTTGCACTAACTCAGAGCATATCTGGGAGTTGCCTCCCAGGTTCCTGCCATAACTAAAGAAGGCCTTGTGATTATCCTTAGTGTCTTGTGCAATTTTCCTTTTGAAGCTTGCCTTAGATGATTTTATGAGGGATCATAGTTTCTTGCTAGTACTGATCAGAGACGCCTTCCCTTTTTTGGGACTTTGCTGTATCGTGTAGTAGCCTCCTCCTTCTGTTATATAGCTTATTTATGGCCAGGGTCCACCAGACAGGTCTCCTGCCTTTGGATGAGTGAGTCTTGGTTTTATTTGGGATAGCATGCTCCATGCATTCCTGTAGGTGTCCATAGAATGCTTTTGTAAAGGATTCTGCATTTTGGGCTGTAGTTTCCACTGGCCCGGGGCCTTTGAAAAATTTCACCTCAGTTTTGAGAAGTGTGAAGTTTGCTTTTGGGAAGTTCTTCACTGTAGTTTCCTTGACTGGGGGTGGGGACGGAATATGGATGTCCAGTGAGATTAATTTATGGTCTGATCTTACCAATGAGGGGTATACCTCTGGTGTGGAACATAGAGACCCCATGTTGGTGATGACCAGGTTCAATATGTTTTCCCCTCTTGTGGGAGTAGTGACCAGTTGTTCCATAGCATTTGAGTTTATAAATTCTAGGAACCGTTGGGCGAGGGTGTTTGGGCTTGAGTAGTTTTCTCAATCAATGTTTGGGTAGTTGAAGTCACCCAATATAATGGTGTTTTGAGAGACCTTCATATTTTCCAGTGTCCTCAGGAAAGCCGAGTGGGGTTCCTGTGTTTGGGAGGGTGGTCTGTAGCAGGCTACAAACTGAAAGGCAGTTTTTCCCACTGTTAGTTGCACATGGATGGTCTCCGATGCTTCGTGCAGTGCCACTAACCTGGAGGTGTGGGTATCTTTGATGTATATGGATATTCCCCCTCCTTTTGTGGTTCGGTCCGAGTTTTGTGGCTGAAAAGCATGGTATGAAGTATAACCTGGTAATGCTAGGGTGCTTTCGGGAGCTTTGAACCAGGTTTCTGTTACTGCACAGATATCGATATTCTCCATACTGAGGAGAGTCTCGAGTGCATGCATCTTGAGGTTTAGACTTCTGGCATTGAGCAGCATTACCCTTAGTTTTTTCTTTGTGTTGTCTATGGAGGTGGGTTAGTCTTTTGAGCCTTGCCTAAAAAAGGCACTATGGGGGAGGTAAGAGCCTTTGCCAGTATTCGAAAACCTAGGGGTGACAGGTGCAACCAGTCCCTTGTGAAGCAATGTGGCTTGTCGAGCATGTCATCCCAGGCTGACAGACACTGGATCCCCTTTGAATGACACCAATACTTTAGCCAATTGTTAAAATTGATAATTTTGTCTTTATACTGTGGCATCATTCTTGGTGAGGGCAAGATGCTACTCAAGGTCAGGGTCATACTGGCCTGGGCTACATGATCAGAGAGCTCCTCTATGTCTCTTTTCATGTAGTCCAGGGAGGTACATCTCAGGTCATTCACACCAGCATGGACAATGACGGAGTTATATTTGTACTTGCTTTGGAGTGACCTGAGTGCATGTGTTATGTGGCGGATCCTGGCAACTGACAGGCAGCTTACAGTGACCTTCTCCTTATTCAGTCTGGTGAGTGGGACGTCAGTGTGTCTGACAATAGAGTCGCCTATTACAAGTGTATTCGGTGTGTTGTTTAGCCTTAAGGGCTGTGACTGTGTGGCACACTGACTTTGTGAGTTATGTGTTACGTGGGTATTGTTGCATGGTGGGGGTTGCTTGGATGTCTGCTTTGGAGGTCTCTGCTGCTTAGACAGATTTTTGTTTTGAGCCTCCAAGTATGTTTTTGTGTGTTTATGTGTTTGGTTTGCTGGTGCGATGGGTCTATGTGAGACTGGATTTGTGGTGTGTGTGGTTACCTTTTCCTCCTGACCGGCTGTGTCAGTACTGGGTTGAGAGAGCTCAGCCTCCAGTTTGGCTATATAGTTGCATCTCTCACATATGTTTGAGCTTGTTGGGAGGAGGAGAAGGTGGTCTGTGTACATAAGGCAGTTGTAACATTGCCTCAAGATTTCCAGATTCACCAGCTGGACTGGGGATTAAACCCAAAACTGGCCTTTGGACATGCCTGAAAAGTATAGGTCACAAATGTCTATGGTAACCATAAGTAATCTATCATCATATATGTCCTGCCTTATCTTTGATAAGAAGTCCCAGGAGTCCTTGAACAAGAAGGGTCTTTGCTCTAATACATTCTTCACTTTATGGTCAATGAATTTAGCCAGACAAAAGGTCTTGGATGCTTTAGCATCCACAATTGGGCAGAGTGGTGGATTATTGACACTTTTATGAATCTTGGGAATTCTGAAGATGGTCGGAATCCTAGGATGGGTTGTCCTCAGGAAGTCATGTTTCGCTAAGGTAATCTGCCTGTTTAACATAAGCTCATCAATCACTAAGTCTATGCTCCTGTATGCAATATTGAGCTTGTTATGGGAAATTTCCATATAGGTGTCACTATATAAAATCTCAAACATCCTCCCAATATAGTCATTCATGTCCATAATTACTAACCCCCCGCCCTTGTCCGGTTTCATTATCCTAATTGTTTTATTCATAGTGATGTGCTTTAACAATTCTAGTTCATCTTGGGACAGGTCACTGCCTTTATTCAAGAATGTCATACAATTGTTTTCCCTGATGCCCATTTCACATAACTTCTTAAATAATCCAACCATAGGTTGTATGGGGGGGATAAATGTACGTGGTTGCTTTAATTTATTACATAATGGGGGCCCCTCATTGCTGTTATGTCTGAAATGCAGAGCTAAATTCAGTTTCCTACTAAATGTTTTTAACTGCAGGATACTCTCCACCACGTTGGCCTTCCTGGCCAGTACAAAATTCAGCCCCCTTTCAAACAGATTTGCCCAAGCTGTCGTGACGGATGCCTGACTTAAATTATAAATCTTGAAATCATTTTCATCATTATTCACTATGGAACAGATGTCATAAAATGCAGCATCACTGTTAACATTTAATTCCTGTAGTGTGTCTGATTCTGTCCCCCCCCCCTTTTTTTTCTGACTGGAGACTGGAGAAACATTTAATTCCTGTAGTGTGTCTGATTCTGTCCCCCCCCCCCTTTTTTCTAACTGGAGACTGGAGAATATTCTGTCAATGGGTGAGCAAATGAGTGTAACTAAGGAAATTATTTTTTGAGGTGGGATACAGGATCTGAATTGTCTTGACAAAGTAAGGCCTTGTTAAATTTAATTCTGGTGGCTGCCAAAAAAAATAATTACTAGAAAATGGAAATCAGAGTCTAAGCCAACCATATTTGAAGTAGTGAATATTTTAACAGAGATAAAAGAATAGTAAATGGGATCTTAAGAAAAGACAGGAGTAAATTACACAGAAAATTTGAAAATTGTGGGAACGATATATGCAGATAAATGTTTTAGAAGGGGAATGAGGTCTAAGAAAAGGCAGGAGTTTAACAATTTATGTAATATTGGATTTTTTTTTTATATTGTATAGAACAATATATGTGATGTATTTTGCTTGTAAATGTGAACTTGCTAATATGGTTTAATTACTTTTATATAAATGTAATTTTGCCTATGTCACAAGTGATAATTCAATGAAAAATAATTTATGAGGACCCTGAACCCTGGAAAAGTTATCAGGTCTACTAGGAGTATTGAATTGAGACTCTGACTCCAGGGATTCAGCTTCAAAAATCTCCAGGTTGGCTTCTTGAACTGGAGGCATAGTTATGAGACTGCCATTATCAGTCCTCCCTCCTAAATGAAAGTGTCTTCCTAAAGGATATGCTCATAGGGTCATAGGAATGTACTAGATTATCTGGTACTGTGGGCCATTTTAAACCTAGACAATTTCCCTTCCAAAGGTAAGAATCAAACCCGGTACCTTGAGTTTTTTTTGGTTAACACCATAACCATTATATCAACTTCCAACCCCCAAACAGTGCACACTGTCTTCTGGTGGTGAGTCAAAGCCCAGTGTTCTCACTGTTATGTCATAAGCCAGAGGGGAGAAGATCTGTGACCTATAGTCCAGTTCCTACTGTTCATCAGACTACCTGAGGCCAGGTTTCCCACCCCCCTTCTTCCTTTTGAGAGGAGGGATAGAGGTAGGCCAGCAAAAGTAGGTGAGCATACCGCATCTGACATACAGATACCCAGTATATGATAGGTTAATGGTGTGTCATGACATTGCCCATTGTCACAGCTGTCCCCTGAGTTGTGGGTAGCTCTCAGCCATAATCAACAGAAGTGCAAAGTTGCCATTCAGGTACAATATGCAACTACCCACATAGAAATGGAGATGGCTGGCACTGTGTGTGGCCTTAGAGAGGCAATAATGTCCAAGGACAATGCTATAATTCCCTTTGTGCTGTAGATGATATATATGTATATATGTATATATATATATATATATATATATATATATATATATATATATATATATATATGTATATATGTATATCCATATTTATATGTATATGTATATTGGAGTAATATTGCTGCTCCGTTTGGGTATTTCTCTAATATGTGACCTCAATGGGCCTTTTTTTGTCAAGTATTTCAAACATATTTTTTTCTGTCAAAATTAAGATGCCACATAAATTTGCAGTATTAGAGTAGCTTGTGTATCATTTAGCACAAAATTTCAATTTACCAATTTCCTTCTCCTGCATTTGTTTTAAAAAGTATATCTGCAGTTAATAGTCACTCATCTGCTACAGCTACATGACCAAAAGTTACTTGCACGGCCTTTGTCATTGTCCCTGTTTATTCAGTAGCGACTATCTGTAAATACATGTTGTATCATTGTGGCATAAAAGCAAAATATAAGTAATTTCAAACCAAGACAAAAACTCACAAATAGTAAATGCTCTGCACTCCCTTCACAGTCCAAATGGTAAAACAGTAAAAATCAGGTATCAGAGTGAAACATAGCTGGTAAGTTTTGAAACACATCCAAAGGCAGCAATTCCATCCAGTGTAAGTCTTTTATTGAAACAAACAGATAAATCCGGTAAGCGCTTTCATCCAACAGGACTTCATCAGACCACAATGCATCACTGATAACAACTCCTTATATAGTAAAAAAGGCACCAAAAACCTGAATTCAAACATTTTCTTAAAATGACAAGATCATAGTCTTAGCAAACATCTTATTCTAAAAACATTAATTACATCACCATATAAAAAATAAACATAAAAAGTATAAAAAATATGTATGAAAACATATATAAATACGTGTAAGAAAATTTATAAAAAATATATAGAAAATATATAAAAAATACATAAAAAATATACATATTTTAATACAAATACATAAATACTGATGAGAATATATGCTTAACTAATAAATGCTCTCATTTCATAAGGACACAAATTTCATGTCTCTATTATACACAATATATAATGGTCTTCACCAACTGGTGAACAATTGGCTCTATCTAAGCCTTCTAGACTTCAAAAACGGTTTCAGGGGGTACCTTAATATTAAGACCTGAATGAAAGTCGGCCCTAAACCAAATTATCCATTTAGCCTCCTGTGTTTCAGTATGGTTCCTAGTGTCACCACCTCTAGGACATGTGAATAACATCTCAATGACTCTGAAGGTGAACATATGTGTGTCACCTCTCTCCAATACATGTTTAGGTAGTGCATTGACTGTGGACTTAGTTTTAATTGAATAAATGTGTTCATGTATCCTGTCTCTGAGTTTTCTATCTGTCTTGGCCACATAGAATCCATCACATGCTACGCAAGTAGCAAGGTAAACCACATGTTCAGACTGGCAAGTTGCAGAGACATGGAACTCATAAGTCATGCCATTTGAGGGGTGTACAAAATTACCACTGGAATTTACAAAGTGGCAAAAATTAAAACTAGTGCAAGGAACTGTACCAAGGGTATCATGAACATTCTCCTTCCTACCTTTCTTAGGATAACACAATGACTTCTTCAGGTTGGACCTGTTCTTATATACAAAACTTGGAGTAACCTCTACCACCTCTCTAACCACTGGGTACACAGTCAGCACATCTCAGTGCAATCTAATAACGTCTTTAACACTGCCCACATCCTCAGTGTAAAACAGGGGGATCCTGACATTACCATTTTCCATTGTAACTGTAGGGTGCTCTGCTTCTACCTGATCAAAGGCTATTTCCTTAGGATCTGAAAAATAGGGGGTAGCCACATCCCTTGGAGATCCCAGCTATTCCCATCTCGATCTCCTCATCCTTGTAAGCCCTAGACTTAAATCTCTCACATAGTTTCTCTAATTCAGTTTCAAAGCCTTCTTGTGAGGGGTTATAACGAGAAGTCCTCATGGCTTGACCTCTAATCACATTTCTAAACACATATCCCGTGTGCGTGCTATATCTATGCAATAAAGCATTCCGATGGCATGATTTCCTATACACTCCAGTGTTTAGCATTCCATTCGCTAATCTCTCTACGTACACATCCAAGTAAGAGATCCAAGTGTCTGAAAATTCATACATGGACTTCAAAACACTGGATAGACCATTCACTTGATCAAAAAATAAAGCCAGTTCACCAATTGTCCCTGTCCAGATAAAAAAAGAGGTCATCCACAAATCGTCTATAAAAGTAAACCCTCTCAAAAAACTCAACCACTTCAAATAAACAATCCTCCTCCCACACAGCCATATAAAGGTTGGCGTAGCTATTGGCACAGGAAGTGCCCATAGCTATGCCATCCCTCTGCAAATAATACTGGGAATCAAAACTGAAGATATTATTCTCCAACACTACCTCCAAAAATGAAAATATGAGAGTTATAATATTACCATTCAATTCAGAATGACTCCTAAGGTGCTCATACACCCTTTGAACACCTTCCCCATTGGGGATAACCGTGAACAAGGATTGAACATCCATGGTCACCATAAGGTAGTTTAGATCCACGGGTACTCCCTGCATATGTTTATAAAAATCAAGAAGAAACTGTTTAGTGTCCCTTAACACATATTTATTGGAGTCAATTGCCAGTCGTAGATATTTTTCAGCACAGATTGAAAAGGGTTCCATAGACCACCCTCCCCTCTACCTGACACAATGGGCCTCATAGGAGGCTTCCATGCATCCTTGTGTATCTTGGGGAGGCCCTGCATCAAAGGTATGAGGGGTCACTAACCATTAAATAATCATACAATCCTTCAGTAATGATATGACTTTTAAGTAAATCATCTAACATCATAGAAATGCTCCTTATGTGCAGATATGTTCTACATTATTCACTTTTCTACGAACACTAAGTTGTTTCGTACCATCCACATTCACTGAACTGACAGTTTCTATACTATTACAATTTGAACCCGAAGATCCCGCGGACTCTAATGGAGTGGCATTATCAAACACAGGTTCATTCACAATCACGTGCAAAGCAGCATCAAACATATTAACATTACTATCAACATTGTCAACATTCTGGATGTTACCAGATCATTCTATGGCAAGATAAAACTTCTCAACTTTTAGCATATCTTTCACAGCTCCATCATAAAACTTATCATCCATAACTACCACACAGGTCTAATAACTAACATATAGTCATTTCTCAGGTCCATCAGAGCTCTCCTCTGTCTGAGGGTCAAATTTCCTCTCCCCCTTCTGTTGTTACTGCACTCATCTCTCATTCTATACAGGTCATTTTCTACTAGCCTACTAAAGGCTGCTACAAGGGGTGGTGCACTAGGAACATAGAGGCTGAGTTTCTTAAACTGCCCTGCATGTGTACTAAACACCCTATCCCTAAATTCTAGCTTCAAACATAAACTCCTAATAAACATCTTAAAATCAACTATTGAGTCAGTAAAATTACCATAGTAAGTGGGTAAGCCCTCTGGACAAGACAGCAGTCTCATCCTCAGTCAGGGAACGTGAAGAAATATTAGCTATTAAAGTGTCCCTGCTTTCTTCCACATCTTCTTCAGACTGGTTGGCCTGGACTCAGCAAACAACTTCTTCTTCTGCCTGCCCCTGCTCATAGATTTCATCCTCCCCCTTCCTCTCCTGTATAAACCATAGCTGGGGAAAGGACATTGTACATTATACACTTTCGTAGGCTGTTCACCAGCCTGTTTATCAATATGTCCTACATTATTCACTTTTCTACGAACACTAAGTTGTTTCATACCATCCACATTCACTGAATTGACAGTTTCTATACTATTACAATTTGAACCCGAAGATCCCGCGGACTCTAATGGAGTGGCATTATCAAACACAGGTTCATTCACAATCATGTGCAAAGCAGCATCAAACTTATTAACGTTACTATCAACATTGTCATCATTCTGGATGTTACCAGATCGTACCTTCCCTTTATCAGGGATATTAGTAACACTCTGGGCCTCGCTCGGGCCCTATAGTCTGACAAACATTTGCACTATTTACAGCATCTACTCTGGGTGAAGTGAAGACCTGACCCAGCCTAAAGTTTTTAATGTCTCTCTGAAGTTTATGCCGCTTTTGCTCAAAAAGCCATTTTTCATAGAGCAACACACTGTCTATCATGGATCCAACCACTCTCTCTACCACTGTCATTGGAAAACAGTCTAATAATAACTTCTGCTGGTTCCTGACTGAAACCCGCAGTGCATCCTCTTCGGGTGCAAAAAATTCATTAAGGAGAGCCATATACTTAAGACTTACCTCAATATTTAACTGCTGCCATCTATACAAGAGTTTCGGATACACTGTTCCTGTCATTGGCATCTTCAGGACCCTAAGTCCTCTTGGTATAATCCTCCTGTGTAGACACACCTCAAAGTGTTGGCATTGTGTTTGAAGCCTCTTCAGCTTCATAAAGTCAGCTTCCAGGTTCTCTGCAGCTGAACAGAGCTCCACTCGATCAAATGCCTCTTCAGATGCAACTATAACATCATCGTTGGCCCCTCCATAGAAGAGTAGTGGATGTGTAGTCCCAGAGACACAATCAAGGAAATGATCCACGCAAGGTAAATTCACAGCAACAGTTGGAGGTACATAAGGCAATACAGAAGAACTTCGATCTCTCCCAGCCATGCCTATTCGTGAGTACAGCAGCAAAAAATATAACTTCAAACCAAGACAAAAACTCACAAATAGTAAACGCTGTGCATTCCCCTCACAGTCCAAATTGTAAAACAGAAAAAAATCAGGGATCAGAGTGAAACACAGCTGATAAGTTTTAAAACACATCCAAAGGCAGCAATTCCATCCAGTGTAAGTCTTTTATTGAACCAAGCAGATAAATTCGGTAAGTGCTTTCACCCAATAGGGCTTCATCAGACCATAATGCATCACTGATAACAACTCCTTATATAGTAAAAAAAGGTGCCAAAAACCTGAATTCAAACATTTTCTTAAAATGACAAGATCATAGTCTTAGCAAACATCTTATTCTAAAAACATTAATTACATCACCATATAAAAATATATATGAAAACATATATAAAGAAATACGTGTAAGAAAATTTATAAAAAATATATAGAAAATGTATAAAAAAATACATAAACATATACATATTTTAATACAAATACATAAATACTGATGAGAATATATGATCAACTAATAAATACCCTCATTTCATAAAGCTACAAATTTCATGTGCCTATTATACACAATATAAAATATAAGTAATGTTCCTTAATGAATTTATAAAGCAGTTTAGATGGAGTCTTTTGTGGTTAGAAACAGAACAAGAATATTACTCCAATTCAAAATGAAAGTTAAATAGAACAACAGGTGTTGCGTCAGTATGCATTTTCCAAACAGTAAGAAGTATGAATCTCTAATGATGGGCTACTTGCAATTTTATTTAGGAGAGAGCAAAAATATGAATCAAAATCAGAGAGCCCTGATATGCCACCTGCTCAATCAAGAGCACACATACACATACGCACAGAGGGAGACACACATCCATATTTACCAATAATCTCCATACCACCACACATCATGCTTCATTTATGCAAGAAACTGATGATTCAACTCTTATCTTTGACCATACAAAACTCCTGGGTACTGAAATTGATACAAATCTATACTTCAATGTCCACATTTCACAAAGTATCAAAAAAGTCCATAAAAAATTGGGAACACTATATAGGCACAGGAAATCCCTCTCTAAACAAGCACAGATGACCCTAGTGCAAACTTACCTCTTGTCTACCCTAGTGTATGCTGCTCCAATTCTTACCCAGCTTAGAAAACTTGACCTTGCCAGACTCGAATTGTGTTACAATAAAATTGCCAAGTTTGCGAACAACTCTACCTTTAGAACCCACCCACCATTGCCAGGTTATAAGGGAACTGCAATGGCTGGAACTTCCCCAGCTCCTAACCTATCAACAGTTAGTCTTTGCCTACGATGTGGTAACACATCCTGAAAAAAGCCCAGCACTAGGCCAACTTCTCACCCACTATAATACAAATCGTCCTCCGATCTTCCGATAAACCCTTCCTCTGTACCTCTAGGTCTAACAGTACTGAAGGAAAAGCACTGTTCTCCCTCTCCATAACTAGAACCTGGAGTAATCTCCCTCCTGGTCTGATTTCTGCCTCTAACTTTTCTCATTTTAAAAACTCACTTAGATCACACAATGAATAAGTGGTTATGCCCATGTATTACATAAGTCCTCCAATTATTCCACTTATATACCTCACTTCCTAATATACTTACTGTAATATATATTACAGTCTAGGTCTTCTCCTACTGCTAATTGTATACTTATTGTGTTATTAATCATGTGTAACTATCTTTTCTTGTATATATAGGTCTTGTTATTTCTTTCTGCTCTATACTGTATTTTAACATATTGTTTGAAATTTTAGTGTATACTGTATTTTAACATATTGTGTAAAATTTTACTTGCTGTGGAGCTTTCCTGCCCGGGCTTCTGTTGAAAATGAACCTGTGTCCAGTTGGACCATCCCAGTAAACAAATGCAAAATAAAAAAAAAATAAAATAAAATAAATAGAAAGGTGGCAACATTTCTCTTATTTCATTTTATTACAGCACAGCTTTAAATGTTTATTGTGTTCTGTAAAAGAAAACTAAATAAACTTGAATCATTCCTAAAATGTCTCTGTGGTAGTTTTAGAGTTTCCTCAATCTGCTACACATTTTTATTATATGTTATGTCATATTATCCGCCTATTATTTTGGCTTTGTCTGGGATTCTTAAGCAAAGATATTGAAAGATGCTTTAGTCCATTCCTCAAAAAATGTGTGGTTTCCTGGCACATTGTGGATTGCAGTCATTAAATAATGGCAGACTTCATATCTTTCAGAAAAATGTTTGCTAATGCAAAGCTTGTATTCTAGCAACTTTATAAATACATATGAGCAATATTTAAAATCTGTAGCTGAAATTACATTCTAGAACATATGCAATCTTCAGAAGAGAGTGTGTGTGTGTGTGTGTGTGTGTGTGTGTGTGTGTGTGTGTGTGTGTGTGTGTGTGTGTGTGTGTGTGTGTGTGTGTGTGTGTGTGTGTGTGTGTGTATACAGAACATATACTTCTCAATTTCTCTGACTTTGCAGAAGGTATCTCACTTTTTTAAACTATAACATGTTTATTCAAAAAGATTGTACAAAACAATCATGCAGTCCACATCCTTGTTGCACTTTTAATATAGGTCAGTGCTAAATTTTTAACATAAATGTCATACAAGTAACCAAGCCCAACAGCAAAAAGTGATACTGCAAAAAGAAAAAAAAACTCTGCTCCAAAGGCACAAAACAGTACTTTAATAAACAAATGTAAGTGCTTTCATTTCCAGTGCTACAGAAACATCATCAGACAAACAGATACACTCCCTCACATCATTTAAATACCATAAAAGCATCACTTCTTTAAGGGATTAACCTCACTTCCTTAAGGGGGTGGAGCCCAAGTGCAAGGCATGTTATACAACATCTTATGCAACATCTCACTTTCTAAGAAAGGTGGCACCAAAATGCAAGATACAAAGTTACAAAACATTTTGTTACCTTCATAAAATCCTAGAGCATTTTGAATACTAAAAGCTAAAAAACATATATATACAAACATAGAAGCTAATGCCAATAATAAAATTGCATTAGTTGCTTGGTATATTTAAAATACACATGTAATTTCATAATAAAAATCAAACAATACCTGCTGTCAACTTTAAAATAGGTTTGATTGATATGTACTCATTAAGGGGGGGTAGCAGCATTTAAGTGAACTTGCCAATACAGTTCCCTTTTCTCCACTAAGGTCTCCCAGTCACCCCTCTGTCTAGCACACCCACCTTTTCTAAAATAACAAATACAAATTTCTTAAAACCAGGACAAGTGGTGGAATGTTTATAAAGTGCATTATTTGTGTTTTTGCTCTTAATAGCATAAATATGCTGATAAATTCTCATAAGTAAGGGGCTGTTAATTTTACCAATATAAAAGGCAGAACAGGTGGCACAAAAACTGATATAAACAGCCCCCTTGGTGTTACAGTCATATTTACCTTTAACAGCAAGCAAGAATGGGCAACCTTGAACAAGGAAACTACTAACTTCCAGGGTATACCTGCATTGTCAGCAGGCCCCACATTTTTTCATTCCACACCCATTGGTGTGGCCTTTCTTTTGTTGCTTGTAGGTTTCAAAAAATACCCTTAAAGTTTTTGTTATTTTTATATAAACGAATTCAAGCTGTAGGCCCAACCTACCTAAAAGTCCCAATGATCCAAAAACCATTGCCCAGTGTTTCTTAATCATGTCCTGTAATAAATAAATACCTGGATTGTATTGCAAAAGTTCTGCCAATCATGTCAAGTGTTAGTTCCCTGACCATCAAGATTAATAGAATTGATACCCACATCATTGTTGTATAAAAGGGGTTTATATCTAACATCCCTGTTTTCCATAACATAATTAATGGTGCTATCAAAAAAATCTTTGGGGTAACCCCTTTCGAGGAATATACCAACCAATTTTACAACCTCTACTTTGAGCACTTCACCATCTGAAACCAACCTACACAGCCTGATTAACTGACCTTTTACTAAATTTTTCTTTTGCCAGATCTGATGCTGGCTAGAGAAATGTATGTAAGCATTAGAAAATGTTGGTTTCCTCTATATATATATATATATATATATATATATATATATATATATATATATATATATATTAGATTCATATCTGAAATTCTCCAAGTTCTTATAAAGAGTCACATCCAAAAAGTCTACTGAGTTATTAAGATGATGATGAGTAAACTCCAAGAAATCAGTAGAGTGGTTAAGGAAGTCTGTAAAATTTTCTAAGTCCTCCAAACTTCCTTTCCACAAATTAAAAATATTGTTCAAAAATCTCAGTTACAAACGCAACATAGGTGCAAATACTGAATTTAAAAAAATTAGTTTCCCAAATCCATAGTACCATATTGGGAAAGATGGGTGCACAAGCGGCCCCCATCGCAATGCCCGTGTGCTGTTATGTAATACTCCCCTTTGAAGTATACAAAGTTGTTTGTCAGGATGAGTTCCATAATCTGATATATAAGACTAATTTCATTATTGGACAGATTAGAGCCTTTAACCAGAGCTTGATGGAATCAGTCCAGTCCTTCATCATGGGGAATAACCAAAAAAAGGTCCTTTACATCGATGGTCACCAGTAGGTCATTAGGCAAAAAAGTACACCCTGAAATCAAGTTCAAAAAGTGCCATGAATCTTTTAAGATGTGACTTTTGTAAACAAGAAAGGTTTTAATTTAATATCAACAAATTTTGCCAATAATTCAGTCTTTGAACCTGCTGGTGCCACTATAGGTCACAATGGAGGTTCAGTAACTGACTTATGAATCTTGGAGATACCAAAAATTCCTGGAATCTTAGGTTTGCAAACAATCAGAAATTCTCTAACGTGAAGAGGTAGATCAAGTGTAATAAATAGGTTTTCCAAAATGAGGTCTATACTATGATAAGCAATGTTCACCTAATTTTTTCATACCTCAACAAAGAATCTACCATTTTGTAAAAATTCCAGCATCTTTGTGGAGTCTAAAATTCTATCCATGATGACACCCCATCCTTTGTCTGGTTTCATAATTCACATCCTGGAATCATTGGCAAGTCTATGCATAAGGTCCCTCTTTTCACTTGAAAGGTTGTGGAACTTATACCTCCTATGGTTAGAATGCCAATCCCTGATGCTTTGCTCACACAATTGTTCAAAAAAATGCATACTTGGAATTAATGGGGGGTTGAAGGTACTAGATCTTCGCAGTAAGGGAATATCAGACTCTTGTTCATCAGGAGGTAAAATAAATTTAAGGTTAAATTTTCTGGTAAAAAGTTTAAGTTCCATTACCACAACAACCAAATCAGGTTTGTTAGAGGGTACATATTTAAAACCATGTTGGAACAATGAAACAAACACAGGAGAAACAAGAAGTGATAAAAAATTGTAAATCTTACAACCGTAAAATTCATATACATTGTCAGATGCATCAGCATGGTCATTACCATCAAATGGGTTGTCAGCTACTAATTCTGAGATTGTTTCCAACGAGAGTTCCAGAAAAACTGTTTTTTTTTTTTTACTGTCCCTAGAAGTAAAGTGACCACCCCCCCCTTTTTTGAACCTTTACTGAATTCTTTTGGACCTCCGAGGGCCATTCTGGTCATTATTGACATTATCTTGACCATTGTTGGGGTCAACACCATCATTCTCTTCACCGCTGTCATTGTTGGAACTAAAAATACCGGTACTTTTCAGTGGCCTAGGGTAAACATCCTTATTAGTATAGTCCTTAGTGTCCCTTAAGATTTTTTTCTGTTTTCTGGAAAAAGAAATCTTTTCCTGTTCGTCCACTTTAACAAAAAAGCATTGAAAACGGTCAATATTATGCTTAAAAAGCAGGTCATTTCTTAACTCTGTGTCTAAATTCTTAATTTCTTCTTCAGTAGAACTCAGGTTCCTTAAATTCTCCTTGATAATGAGTTCCATTAGTGTACAACTCATTTTGTCAAAAAAAATCCAACAGTTCAAGGTGAAACACAGACCCAAATGTAACTCCATTCGGGTATTTCCAAAGGCGTAGTCCTCTAGGGAAACGCTTGCTGGCAATACAATGTCTCAAAAATGAGTTGTCCATTTGTAATGATTTAAATTGTAAAAACAGTTTTTTCCATTTTACTCAACCTGGCTTTAAAGGTAAGTTCACTGTCATTGTTATCATTATTTGTAAAAACAGAACCAGCAGAATTACTTGCATCATCAAAATTGTACTTTGATTTAAAAAAATCACTTAAACTGTGAGTACTGACAGAAAAATCAGTACCTGTATACAATGTTCCTAAGTTAACATTTCTATGAATTGTCGTATTGTCGCAGATGATCCATCCCCACAGTCCTGCTGCAAAGCTGGAATATACTCCATGGACAAAGCACAAGGTTGGGAAGACGTTCTATTTCAAGGAATAACATTTGCATTAGAAGAAGTTATAAGAACATCTACACATTGCTTTAAATCATCCATCACTTAATAAGTGCCATGAGTTCCATAGAGGTAGTAGTGCAAGATGAATCGAGAGTCCCAACTCCTGAACCACTGAAAATATCTGTTTGTGACATGGTGGTAGGCAAAAACAAACAGCAACCAAGTAACCAAGCCCAACAGTGAAAAGTGACACTGCAAGAAGAAAAATGCTGCTCCAAAGCCACAAAACGGTATTTTAATAAATAAATGTAAGAGCTTTTGTTTCCAGTGCTACAGAAACATCATCAGACAAACAGATACACTAACTCACATCCTTTAAATACCATAAAAACATCACTTCCTTAAGGGATTAACCTCACTTCCTTGAGGGTGGGGCCCAGGTGCAAGGCATGTCATACAACATTTTATGCAACATCTCACTTTCTAAGAAAGGTGGCGCCAAAATGCAAGATACAAAGTTACAAAACATTTTGTTACCTTCATAAAATCCTAGTGCATTTTGAATACTAAAAGCTAAAAATATATATATATATATATATATATATATATATATACAAACAGAAGCTAATGCCAATAATAAAACTACATTAGTTGCTTTGTATACTAAAAAATGCATGTCATTTCATAATAAAAATCAAACAATACCCACTTTCAACTAAAATAGGTTTGATCAATATGTACTTATTAAGCCCTTGGGGGGTAGTGGCATTTAAGAGAACTTGCCAGTACAGTTCCCTTTTCTCCACTAAGGTCTCCCAGTCACCCCTCTGTCTAGTACACCCAGCTTTTCCAAAATAACAAATACAAGGACAAGTGGTGGAATGTTTATAAAGTGCATTATTTGGGTTTTTGCTCTTAATAGCATAAAGATGTTGATAAATTCTCATAAGTAAGGGGCTGTTAATTTTATCAATATAAAAGGCAGAACAAGTAGCACAAAAACTGATATAAACAGCCCCCTTGGTGTTACAGTCATATTTACCTCTAACAGTAAGCAAGAATGGGCAACCTTGAACAAGGAAACTACTAACTTCCAGGATATACCTGCATTGTCGGCAGGCCCCACATTTTTTTCATTCCAGACCCATTGGTCCGGCCATTCATTTGTTGCTTGTTGGTTTCAAAAATACCCTTAAAGTTTTTGTTATTTTTATAAATGAATTTGGGTTCTGGGTCCAACCTTCCCAAAAGTCCCAGTGATCCAAAAACGGTTGCCCAGTGTTTCTTAATTGTGTCCTGTAATAAATAAATACATGGATTGTATTGCAAAACAAATACTTGTGACAAGTTTTGCTGATCATATTGAGTGTTAGCTCCCTGACCATCAAGATTAATAGAACTGGTACCCACATCATTGTTGCATAAAAGGGGCTTATATCTAACATCCCTGTTTTCCATAACATAATCAATGGTGCTATCCAAAAAATCTTTGGGGTAACTCCTATCGAGGAACATACCAACCAATTTCACAACCTCTGCTTTGAGCACTTCACCATCTGAAACCAACCTACACAGCCTGATTAACTGACCTTTTACTAGAGAAATGTAAGTACATGCTACATATTACTTGAGTGAATGGACCTGTGGGACTAGTTGACATATGTAACACACAGGTTTGTTGATGAACGTTGGCACTGATGTCGTTGTATTCTTGGACTGACTGCTATGATGTGGCACAGATGCTGAAGTCAGCACTGTTGTAAATGGAGACCTGTGGGACTGGCTAGTATGATATGGCATAGAGGCTTGCCACAGTGCTGTCTTGCAAGTGAAGTATTCTGCCTGTTTACAGAGACATGCTGCAGTGTAGCACTGTAACCAAAAGCCAGTCTATGTGATGTGGTAAAAGAGATAAAGTACTGCAGTGCCAACTTATGTCCTATACATTTTATGTGAGGTGCAGTACAACTGTAACAGTGTAATTCATTGCTCTGGCATAACCTAAACCTTTAACAGCAGGGGTGTAATATGGCTTCTATGTGTACAACATATAAATTCTTGGCTACACCCTTGGTATATTTCCCTTCTCCCTTATATATTTTTTTAAAGAAGTCACTGAAGACTACATTCAGTCAATAATACCATTTATTAGAGATTCATACTTTTTATGTATGAAACTGTTGATGCAAAATTGTTCAACTAACTTTTAAATGAATTAGAACAATATTTTATTTTTTCCCCAAATTTAGGTTTTTGTACCCCTATTATTTTTGCCTTTGTCCAAATTCTTGAGCAAAAACATTGAGAAGTATGGTGGAAGGGACATTGTTCAGAGATTTAGTTCAACCATTTTAGTCTTGGATAGACAGTAGCCAACAAAAAAGGTGATTAGTAAAACACAAGTCCCAAACAGAGAAGTCACCACAATGGATGCTAACATAAAACCTGTTGTTCTAAACAGTTTTTAAGAAGAGAAGAGAAGAGAAGAGAAATAGGCTCATAGGTTCATAGGTTGGTACTGGGCTATCTGCCCGAAGGCATATATTAGCCCAGCCACGTTGTGCGGTATTCACCGCCCCTTTAGTAGTTCCCTAGACCCTTGTACTAGCAGCTAGTACCCTTGGCCCCTATCTAGTAGTGCTGTTGGTGTGATCCTCGATGTGAACTTTCTGTTACCCATCCACTCATCAAGGTTCCTCTTGAAGAGTGATAGTGAGGGGCTCTGTCTTATGTAGATCGGGACCCTGTTCCATAGTAAGGGAAGTCTCTGTGAAGGCAATCTATCCCTCCAGCATGTTCTATTCATTGTCGTCTTGAGGTTTATATCCCTAGAGCATGTAGCTCGAGTAGATTTGGTTTTGCTAAGATGGAGCATGTTCAACAATTCTGGGTTGGACATGGCTCTGTACGTTAGACAGAGATAGCCTCTGAGAAAGCGGTATGCAACAGAGAACAGTCTTAGCTTTTTCAATCGTGCTGCATAGGGCAACTGTTTAAGGCCAGTAATCCTCTTGGTTAGGTACCTCTGTGGTTTCTCCAGCTGCTGGAGATGTCTAGCTAGGTACATTCCAGTTGGTGCATTGTACTCAATAATGTGTCTGATGAGGGAAGAGTAGAGGGGCACCATTGCATCCCTAGATCTTGATGCGAACCCTTTCGTGATCAGATGGGTCACATAGAAGGATTTTCTAACCACTTTGGCGACATGGTTATCAAAGGAAAGCTGACAATCTACTTGGGTCCCTAGATCCCGTATTTCTTCTTCAGATTTCAGGGGATTACCTCCTATGTTGTAGTTTGTGGGTACTCTGTTTTTTCCAAAGGGGATTACTACACATTTTTTTGCATTTAGCTTGAGACCATGGCTTTGACACCATGAATCAGTCTCATTTAGGCCCTTCTGGAGGATCTCCATGTCGGCCGGAGCCTCTATTATAACACCCAGTTTGCAGTCATCCACAAACTTAGTCAGCCACAGCCCTTCCGTGCTTGCCTGTACTTCTGAGAAGTATATGCCAAACAGGAGGGGCCCCAGGACAGAACCCTGAGGCACACCACTCATTACTGGTCTGGATTCGGACATAGATCCCGCTACTCTTACTTTATGGGATCTGTCTGAGAGCCACTTTGCGATCCATCTTGCGACATAAGGGTTTATGCCCAGGCTGGTGAGCTTATCAAGAATGGGGAATGGTGTCAAATGCTTTATCAAGGTCAAGGTAAGCCATGTGTACCTCCTTTCCCTTATCTATAGCCTGAATAACTGTCTCAAAGAAATCCACCAGATTCAGGAGGCATGATCTGCCCTTGACGAAGCTGAACTGTGTGGGGTCCAGCGACTGGACTAATGTTTCATATGTGTTGCTAATTATGGGAATTTTTTTACTTTTTCTTTTTTGATGAGTGGTGTTTTAATGGTAAAGCGCAGTGAGTTATTCTGCAAAACCAACTTGATCTATATTGCTGTGGCTAATTTTTATTTTTTACCAGTCTGGTTATCATGCAAGGTTCAAGAAAGCAAAGGACAGTTAGGATGATCACAATCAAATGGTCATTGCTGTCATTCTATAGAGGGGAACAGAGCATAATTCCCAAAAGCTCCACATCAAGATGCATTTGTTATGATTTTTTTCAATTTGTTTGGGAAGAATTGAATTAGATGTGTGAGCAGTGGTAATAGTATACACTGCCTACAGCATCACGTATGTATATCATTTTTTTTTATTTAATTTTTATGGAAGTCAGAGTGGGGGAATGATATGCCATATAGCTGAAGTAAAATAGATTACTGTGGCTATTATGTCTGCCCTATAGTTTCAAGTAAAGTTGATTACTGTGACTCATATTTCACCACTTTTGGCAATCACACGACATGTGATTGCCATAAGTGGTTAGCTGTGTGTATATGTGTGTCTGTGGGAGAGGCAGGCTATGCATGAAAGTAAAAGTACATTTGCATGATTTATGCAAAGCAGTCATTGATATGACTAGTTGGTTAGCTGTGTCCATGTGTGTGGGGGAGGAGGAGGCAGGCTATACAAGAAAGACATGCAACATGAGTTATCCAAAACAGTCATTGATATGGCTAGTTTGGAGGAGAAGAAGTGTGAGCACTGGTTAGCTGTAATGAGTATGTAGGCGATCTGTGGAATACCTAACTTGACTCCTATTCCCCACAAATGGCTTGATCCCAGAGAATGATTATATTACTTAGGAGGTGTAGGACAACATCTCACAATACCCAGGACAGACTTAACAGAGTTCTATGAGAGATATGCAGCCAGTTCGAAAGGCAAAATATGCAAAGGAGTTATATCAAATCACTACAAATAACCAATGCCAGGAGAATGTATACATGTTCAAGAGTGAGAGGTTGGAATAAATTATTGTCCTTATTTTTAATTTTCCTCATAGTCACTCATCAGAGTTGTAAATAGTAGGTGGATGCCTTTATGAGGAAGAGAGTGAGAAGACATGCTCCATTGAAAACACATAGTCATATGACTTATCAAAGTTGGTCAATGTGTCTAATAGCATCAATCTGAAATACTGTTCTGTGGCTGTTATGTTTGTTTCTTCTCAGTTAGACATTAGAAGTATATAGAATGTAGGTGTCATTTTTGTTTTGGAGGATGTATGATGTATGAAAGCAAACAGTAATCACTTCTGGCTAATTACTGATACGTTTTTGGGATGGTAGTCATTTATTGAAGAGCAATATGCCGACTAAATTTCTGTGATTCCTTTTGCACTGTACCTTCTCAGCAGGGGCACATTCCACTAGGAGAGTATGCATGTGTTTTATTAGAAGCCCATGTTTTTTTTGTTTTTTTTAATGAAATGTCTTCAGGGAACTTGTATATGGATTCTTAAACCCAACTAGTAAATCCAGCATTTCAGAGGCTTTTGCAGAGTCAGTCTTACAATACGCTTGGTTTCCACCTGGGCACTTTGCAAAAAAGGCTAGGAGCAGGTAATTTATGAAGACAAATGACAGTTACAGGATCACTACTGACTGATTATTAATATGGCTTCTTGGGGGGATAATGATCTGTCAAAGTGCCACATGGTCATTATATTTATGTGATTCCCTCACAATTAAAGGTAGTGCACCATCAAATAAGTTGGACATTCCATTGGGACAGTATGTGTTTTATACAAAATTGTATTATTGGAAGTCTCTCATTTTTTTAATTGTGAAGTCTTTGCTGGCCTTTTCTATGCAACTGGTAAATACAGGTTTTTAGAGGGCTTTTATTGTTACATTCTGCCCTTATGCTTAGTGCCTACCTGCATGCTATTTGACCTCTGGAAAAAAAAAGGACTTTGATATGGTTACTACCTGTCCCTCATTGCAGAGGGCAGTTCTTATTGGACACTTGTGTCCTGTGGAAAAAAAAATGAAATGGGGCAATTGTCGTGAGATTTTATGAGAAAAAAATGTTCATAACTTCCTTCAATACTGCGTAAAGCAATTATTTTGTATCTGAAACACCTATATTATAAAGAACAGCATAAGCAACTCAAATGCTATAACAATATGCTTTTATTTTGGCCAAAAATTGATGTTCAGTCCTTTGCACTGGCTGCAGGTAGAGTTGATCCTACAAGATCTCATGTTTACTCATCTGAAAAGGTGGCAACCCTAAGCTGGGAGCAGCTGATGTATGAATCAATTGCCTGTTAAAGGAACTCTTTTGTTTGATTATTGATAAAATTTGTGAGGAGGTGATCGTTTATATCAAAGACCAATATGCCCATTGTATTTGTGTGATTTCTTCTTATTCAAAGTTAATGTATCCTCTCAGAATGGGCAAATTCCTCTGGGGGAAATGTTTGTGTTTTAAACTCCAGTACCTTATTACAAGATCCTGATTTTTTTTAATGTGAACCTTCTTTAGGCTCCGACATATGGACTCTTATACACAGCTTGCAAAACCAGTATTTCACAGAGCTTGTCTTGTGACATTCTAGCACTGTGCTTGGTTTCTGCCTGAGGATAATTTGATCTCTGCACAAAAGGATGGGGGCAGGTGATGTATAAAAAAATGATAGTTTCAGGATTCCATCAGATTGATTACTGATATGTTTTTTTTTTTTTTTTAGGGGGAGGGGGTTGTCACGATCTATCAAAGATGTATAAGACTATTATATCCATGTGATCTTTCCAGAGTCAGAGGTAGTACACCCTTTCAAAATTGGCACAGTCCACTGAGATACCACATACATTTTGTAACAAAGTACCTTATTAAGTTTATTAAGTTTTTCATTGTGAGATGTCTTCAGGGAATTGACGTATGGCTTCTTATATACAGCTACTAAAGCCAGAACTTCAGAGCTGCTTTTTGTTGGCATAATCATGTTGGCATAATGGCTGAGGTGTTTAACTCATGGCAACAAGGCACAGAGCTTGTTGCC
The DNA here is from genome assembly GCF_019279795.1 of Protopterus annectens. NCBI lineage: Eukaryota > Metazoa > Chordata > Ceratodontiformes > Protopteridae > Protopterus > Protopterus annectens. The sequence goes on along the minus strand of NC_056732.1, from coordinate 1,280,879,913 downwards.
ACAGTCTGGTGTTATGTTTTGTTTATAGCCAAGGGCTATTTGATCTGTTCTGAAAAGGCTGAGTAAAACTAATGTCCAGAATACATGGGTGCTAAGTTCATAGTATCTCAGAAGTGATGTTACTACACACTTTCCTAAAAAAAACTTGCTGTGGATACAATGCCATGCTTTCAAGAAGATAAATCCATGGAGCTAAATTCAGAAGTATGCTGCAGTGGGATGTCTGTGGTTAGAATTGCAATCCTAAGTATGTTTTTTTCCAAATAATATGTTACTACCTGAAAGTTTTATAATAATGTCAAATGAAGACAGTGATATGTCCTTGGCTTGACTTCATGCTCCTGATGTTTTTATTTACATCATTTTTTTTTTATTGTGGGTAATGTGCTCAACGTACTAAGTAAATTAATGGCCTAAGACACACATACTTACAGAATTGTCAATACATTTGAAACAAACTCTATTGTGTGTGTGTGTGTGTGTGTGTGTGTGTGTGTGTGTGTGTGTGTGTGTGTGTGTGTGTGTGTGTGTGTGTGTGTTTATACACACACGTGTGTGTATATATATATATATATATATATATATATATATATATATATATATATATATATATATATATATATAGGGTACCTGTTATTTAATCAACTGTCCTAAATGTCGAGTATTGGAAGATCGAACAGGGAAGTTCAAAAAATAGAAATGTCGAAGCCGTGGAAATATGAATTCTTTCCCACGGAAAGAATTTGGTTGGCTGTTTCCATGGCTTCAACATTTTTTGTACTGTGGTGCGAAAGTTATGGATCAGATTAAGGTAAGTGTGTGGGTGTGACGGATGATGGGGTTAAGGTGCGGGTAAGGTAAGTGTACAAAAGTGATGGACATTAGGGTTACGGTGCAGGTAAGGTAAGTGTGCGATAGTGACGGACTTTAGGTTTAGGGTGTGGGTAAGGTAAATGTGTGATAGTGACGGACTTTAGGGTTAGGGTGCGGGTAAGGTAAGTGTGGAATAGTGACGGACCTTATGGTTAGGGCGCGGGTTAAGGTTAGTGCATAGATAGCTGTGTATGTAAGGTGTAGTGCAGGTTTATTAGGTTTTTGGTGGGCTTGTGTTGTGTGTGTTCTTTGGAACAGCAAATTTTTTCCCTGGTAAAAAATTTGCTGTTCTGAGGTTTTGTTGTTGTCATATTTCAAACTTCCAAATTCAAACATATGGTGTTCAAAAATTTGGAAGTTCGATTATATGACATAGACCCTATATATATATATATATATATATATATATATATATATATATATATATATATATATATATATATATATATATATGGGTCCACTTCTTAATTTCGAAAGTCCACATTCCCGACGTTCAATATATCGAACTCAGAACCTCAAGGTTGTGGAATCTCAAAATTAAAACAAAAAAAATAAGAAGACATCAGAAAACAAGTTTTTGCAGGGGGCAAGCCCTCCTGCACCCCCCACACACTCTGCAACTTAAATATACTAACACTAACAGATCGCACTACAGTGAAGGGAATGGTTATGTTCCTGTTTCGCACTGTATAGCGATCTCCATTACCGTTTTCTTCACTGTAGAGCAATCTCGGAGTTAGTATTTTTAAGTTGCAGGGGGTGTGGGGGGCTTGCCCCCCTGCAAAAACATGTTTTTTTGATGTCTTCTTTTTCTTTTCTTTTTTTTTTTTTATTTTGAGATTCCACAATCTCGAGGTTCTGAGTTTGATATATTGAACGATTGTTGACACCTATGTATATATGTGTATATATATATATATATATATATATATATATATATATATATATATATATATATATATATATATATATATATCATCATCATCCCCTTTTTCCCATTTTACATGGGGTCGGGGTATCGTATTAACTGTCGCCAACTCTTTCGATTCAGTGCCACTCTCCTGCCTTCTTCAACACTCATGCCTGACTGTCACAGATCTTCTTTCACACAATCCATCCACCTCTTTGCTGGACGCCCTCGCTTCCTCTTACCTTCTTCCTGTCTGTCCCAAATCTCCCTCACCAGATTGTCTTCTGCTTTTCTACAGATGTGCCCATACCATCATAATCTGTTTTCTTTGATCTTTTCTGCAATTGGAGCTACTTTGGCTTCTGCTTTTATGTCCTCATTTCTTCGCCTGTCCCGCAGCGTGCATCCTAACATCTTTCTCAGGCACTTCATTTCCATCACCTCTAGCTTCTTCAACTGTTCTGCCTTTACTGCCCAGGTTTCTGTACCATACAGTAGTACTGGTCACGCCACTGTCTTGTACACCTTACTTTTCAGCTTCTTTGGCATTCTTCTGTCATAGACTACACCTGATACTCTATGCCAGTTGGCTGCAGCCCCTCTGATTCTAGTTTTGACCTCTTCATTCAGACTACCCTTCTCCTCAAACACCCTTCCCAGATACTTGAAGCTGTTTACCTGTTCCACTATCTTCCCATCTATCTCTATTCTCAGCTTCTTCTGATTTCCCCAATCTGCTGCCATTACCACTGTCTTATCTGTGCTTAGTTTCATCCCATGTGCCTTCAGATTTGCATTCCATTCTCCTATCCTTTGCTGAAGTTCTAGATCAGAGTCTGCCTGCACTGCCACATCATCTGCATACAGCAGTTTTGTTGCTCTGACCCCTCCAGCCTGTTTGCTGATGTAGTCCATTACCAGTATGAACAGCAGTGGGCTCAGAGCTGAACCCTGGTGTACACCCACTCCCACTGGGAACCCCGCAGTGAGGCCAAACACTGTTCGTACTTGAGTCACTGGGTCCTTGTACATAGCCTGTACTAATTCTACCAATGTTTCTGGGACTTCAAACCACCGCAGTACTGCCCAGATCAGCTTTCTTGGGACCTTGTCATATGCTTTCTCCAAGTCTAGGAAAGCCCAGTTTGACTCTCTCCTCTTCTCTAGTTTCTTCTCAAGTATCTGTCTCAATGCAAACATCGGGGCAATTGTGCTGCATCCTGATCTGAATCTGAACTGTTCATCTCCCATCTTACATTCTACTATTCTGCGTATCCATTTATCAATCACCCTCTCCAGAACTTTCATGCAATGTGGTAGGAGTTTGATGCCTCTGTACTGTCCACAGTTGTGGATGTCCCCTTCGTTCTTGTACACTGGCACAAGTATGCTTATTCTCCAGTCATCTGGGATACGCCTTTCTCTCCACACTGCAATTAGTACCCTCAGGAGCCATTTCTCCCCTAGCTCACCCAGCATCTTTATCATATCTGCTGTGACCTCATCTGAGCCTGCTGCATTCCCTGACTTCATTTTCCTTAGTGCTGCTCTTACTTCTTCTAAGCTGGGCTCCTCTTCTACTCTCATTGTAGGTTGTTTCTGGGGCAGTACCACTTCTGTGGGGTTTTCTTCATTCAGAAGCTGCTGGAAATACTCCTTCCATCTGCCTTTGATGTCCTGTGGGCTGGTAAGCAGGTTGTTGCTGGAATCCCTTATGAAGGGTATCTGACTATCTTCTTTATCTTTCTGTCTTTGCCTTGCAACCTGGTATAGTTTCTTTGTGCCCCTTACTGAGTCACTTTCCAGAAGCTGATAGAGTGCCTCTGATGCCCTATTCTTTGCTATTGCAACTTCTTTCTTAGTTTCTTTGTTTGCCAACCAGTAGTCCTTCCTAGCTTGGTCAGTCTTTTCAATCTCCCACTTCTTCCTGCACTCCTTCTTTCTTTTGATGACTTCCTGGACTTCTGCATTCCACCACCAGCTTTCCTTATGTACCTTATTTCCAAACCTGGCTCGGCCACATATCTTTTCTGTAGTCCTAACACATGCTGTTTTTAGGCACTGCCACTCTTCTTCAACTCCAGCTATTTCCTCCTCTTCTTGGGGTGCTAGAGCCCTGAGTAATTCCTTGAACTGCTGTACTTTCTCTCCAGTCAACTTCCAAGTCTTCAGCCTGGTCTCTGTTGACCTTAGAGCCTTCTCTGACCACTGCTTGCAGCTGATTGTAGCAACTACTGGTTTATGCTGTGAACCGACTGTTTCTCTGGGGATGACTTTGCAATCATGGATTCTACCCCAGTGCCTTTTCCTTACTAGGAGGAAGTCTACCTGAGTTGCATGTTGGCTACTCTTGTATGTGATCTTGTTCATGACTGTCTGCTCTTTCTGAACCATGTGTTGGCTACTATCAAGCCATTTGCCAGACAGATGTCTAGAATGGCTTCTCCTTCTTTATTCATATTGCTCCACCCATGTGGACCCAGGCAGTCCTTATATCCTGTTCTCTGTCCCGATATGTGCATTTAAGTCACCCATTATCACAGCCCCCCACTTACTTTCATGTTATATTCTCTGCTTTTGTTTTTATATTGTTTAGTAAAACCAAAGTAAGTGGAGAGCTGCACCCCAACACCTCCAGTGTGGGGGCTGTGTCCCCCACACACACCCCCAACTATATATACTAACTCCAGGGTTGCACTTCAGTGTGGAAAAGGACATATTCCTTTTACTTGCCTTACAGTGCTCTAGACACTGCCAGTACTAATTGTCAGTCAAATGAAGTGTCAGTCAAATGAAGTGTCAGTGAAATGAAGTTTCAGTCATTTGGTCCGACTAAAATGTTTGTCAGTCAAATGAGCTTTCGACGAAATGAAGGTAACCCATATATATGTAGTATGTTGTGCTACAATGCCATGCTTTCTAGTGTCTAACTCTATGGGGTTAAATGCTGAACATTAGTTTTAAATGTATTTTTTAACTGAATAATTTGCTGTTGTTAACCTGAAATCTACATAATGAAATCAAAGGAAAACTGGTCAGAGTGCCATGAGCTCATGAGATTTTATTGCCAAAGTCTGATATTTTCAGTTACACTCTTGTTTTCATTGTTGTTATTATAGTTACATTTTTCAGTACTTTGAGTACAATAATGGCCTAAAGTATATCTTTATTGAGGTGTCAGTGTATATGTTTTTGTTACTAGACTAGCATACCCCCATGAGACTCATTTGCAGTAAAGTGCATTATAAGAAGACAAAATTGAATGTGCCCTTATAGCTAGAACCACCATCTAAGTGTATTTGGTAGCTGAAGGCTATAATATATTATTCTTTAGAAATTGCTGCAACTCTTTGTGTGGTTACACAAACAGATCCTCCATTGCCAGGTACCACCAGTACTCTCATGTGGTTCTTTGCATGCTGTGGTTTTGCTCTTTGTTTCACAAAAACATACATTTTGTATTTACTTTTCAACCTGACAAACAGTATGGATTTTAGTCATATCACTTGTGTGTTCTTATAAAATAAGAACTAAAATAATACTATTATATGGGGTAAAATAATATTTTTGTTATTTTATGTTATAGAAAGTACACATACACTACATGCTTTTACAGGTGTGTACATATTTCAGATTCTGTTGTCTGTTTCTCCTATGGGAGTAGATAAACTTCCTTTTTACATCAAGTGCCCCAGTTGCTCTTAACCAACCAGCCTTCAGCAGATTCCAGCAATTCTGTACATCTGGCAAAAGGTAAATTTAGAAATTTGTGTCCACACCCCAAGGGGTATGAATTTATACATATGTAGATTTTGAGTGCTATGATTGTAGACTATCTGCACTGATTTTTTATGGCTTCCCGGTATGATTTTGAAAGGTGAGAGGTTGAGAGGTATGACTCTTGTACCTATTGGCCACTAAGATGGTTGGAAGTTATCCAATGCTGGTACCCCTTACAGAGATGCATGTAGCTGAATGTTGCTCCCAGGAGACTGCTGGTTGATGTTATAAAGAGCTGTTGCACAAAAGACACTGCTGCATGTTGTCTGTTTCTACAGTGCCACAATCTCTGGTGCACTCTTTGCCTTTATACTCAGATGTGAGAGCTTGTGCCTTTTCGTGCATATGGCTATGACCTGCTGTGCCCTGTTCTCATTTACATGTCATTATGCACTCATTAGACTGAGAGCGTTCATTTGCATGTCATTACATGATAATATTGCATACTCATTTTCCTTCTCCTTTTAGGGCATTACCTCATAGTGCTTACTGGTTCTGTGAATGATTGTCGAACTACGTGTTCTATTTCTCTTTACAAGAATGTACTTTGAGCTTTGCTAATTATATATGAATAATCTCTGTTATGAGGATTATTTTTCATAGTGTATAGTCAAAGGAATTTTTGTCATCTGTAAAGATAAAAAAAAAAAAAAAAAAAAAAAAAAAAAAAAATAAGGGTGGGTTGGGAGGGTGGCCTTATGGTTAAAGTGTTTGCCTTACAAACACAAGGTACAGGGATTGAGTCTCACAAGGGATAACTGGCTAGGCTCCAAATGGCTTACAAAGGCAGTTAGCCTAGTACTAATCTATGAACCTATAAATACATATAAATATGCTAAGTGCAAGGGTCTATATCAGTTGAGCGAAAACCCCTTTACACGAATACCTAAACATTGAACCATATACCTCAAACCGCAAAAATCCTGACTGCACTAAAACCGAGAAAAATAAAATATCAGACTATCATAGTCAGCCAACCCCACCACCCACTACTTAGTACCTACCCAAACAAATTAAATAAACCACATACATACACTAACCAAACCCTACAGACATAAACCCAAACAAAATAAATAATCCACATGCATACATTTAACAAAACCCTACTTCCAACACTACACTAAACCCCACATACACAACTATTTATGCACTATGCTTAACACCTCCCTAACCCTAAGGCCGTAACTACTGCACACTTCCCCTACAGACATATACCCAAACAAAATAAATAACACACATACATACACTTAAAAAAACCCTACATCTAACACTACACTAAATCTTACATACATTACCTATCTATGCACTTACCTTAACCCAAATCCTAACCCTAAAGTCCTGTCTATCACACACTTACCTTAAGGAGCTATACCGCAGACAGGCCAACCAAAACAAATTGACATTTCGGAATTCAGTGTTTTGGACATTCGAGGTTTACGTACTTCACGCAATGTGGTTCGACGTATTCGTATTCACGTAAAGAGGTTTTCGCTCAACTGATTTAGACCCAAGTGCAAGGTACTTGAGCAGTAAAGATGCAAGTAGTAAGCATGAGGGAGTGTGTATGGTGCAGATATTACTGGGTCCCTTTTGGATTTGTGAAGCACGGATATGAAGGGTGAGTGTCAGAAAATCTCTGGACTGGTATAAGTAGTGTCAGCACTGCAATAGATAGCATTCTCACCTTTTGTGCAAAAGGCTGCGGATTCTTTTTCCACAACAGATAGATCAACTGCTGACACAGCCTTTTAATTTAAGGGGATACTGCACTCCTGAGGGTGTTTTCCTTCAGATAACATGTTAAAACAAGGTCTCATCTGCTTGAGTTGGTAGTAGCTCATGAAGATGTAAAAGATCCCACTGCACCTATGGAAAGGAGTAGAGGAGGTTCACTGAAGCCCTGGCCAATTTTCCCCTAGTAGTATAAATACCACTTTAGGTCTCACCTGAAAAGAGTCCACTAGCTTACTGAGTCAAACATGGTTAACAAAGAATAAATAAATGAATAATTATTATCTGCATCATTCTCACCTCCAAGTGCCTTATTGTACTTATAAAACAGACACCTGCGTTTTTATTTATTCACTCATTCATTTATTGCATTTCATTTTTTTATATAGTAGTTTATATATAATTATGTTTTGCAGCGT